>NC_135223.1:19383821-19653821 GCF_052324685.1 Brachyhypopomus gauderio | reverse complement strand
AAGAAGGGAGGGCATAAGACATTAAAGACGTCTGTGTGTGTGTGTGTGTGTGTGTGTGTGTGTGTGTGTGTGTGTGTGTGTGTGTGTGTGTGTGTGTGTGTGTGTGTGTGTGTGGGTTTCCATTTCTGAGGATACACAGACACACACAAATAGATGCAGCTCATGCAATAGGGAGCAGATATGGGTCCATATATAAACCCATGCAAGACAACAGCAGCATAACCGGGGAACGCGTACGCGTGTGTGTTTGCGCGTGTGTGTGTGTTTGCTTTTGTGTCTGTTATCTTCCATTTCTCCACGCACCAGTAGCGACTGCATTAACCTTCTCAGATGTTTATCTGAGTATTAAATAGTGGATAATGAGCTTTGAGGCTGGCTGAGAGAGCGCGAGACTGATCTGAGATCTGAGCCCTGCAGCGCGGCGCTGCCCACCTTTATCAAGAGCCCACCGCTGATCACACACACAGCTCCCAGTGATTCACCGGCTTTCATTTCGTTTGCCTTCTGCACCAACCTCTGCTTCAGAAACAAAGAAAGACAAGAAACACAGACACACACACAGCACTAGTGTGTTGACATGGCTTGTGCGTTGCTGATCTGGAAGTCAGCATGCTTTCTGAAGCAGATGTGAACATTTTGAATGCCAGTTGCATTTATGAAATTCAATTATGTTTACATATCAGTGTGCCGAGCAGAAACGTGCCCTCTTTGGGTTGGTACGGCCGTGCCTGTTTCTTGCGTACGCCTCTGGATCCTGATTCAACTGTGTTCTGGATTTGTTGAGGTTTGGAAAACAACTTTATATTCTGGGGTCATTGTTTTTTTTTTTTTACTTTCTCTCTCACCATGGGGAGAGCAGCAGGTTGGCACACACAGCAGATGGAGCAGCTATTTACTTATCGAGTGTGTTCTGTGGTGGAAAAAAACCGGGAGTAATCTTTGCGTGCTCGGAGGAGCTGAGCAGAAGGGAGAGAAGATTATTATTGTTGTTTACCTTAAGTTGGGATTAGGCTGTAAATTGGTTGCCGGCTTTTAATAGGAGCTGGGAGGAAGAGGAGTGGGAGACCTGCTCCAATTATCACACGCAAACTTTCCCAGCAAGGATTTAACAGCGTGGCAGAGTGACGCGCGCGGAGGACTCGTCTGGTCTTCATCAAGCGCACCTACTGCCACCCGCAACCGTTCGCCCTCCCCGCTGGGGGCTTGTGGGGGATGTTGGTGGGGCAACTGTCACACTTAAATTACCTAGCAAAAATGCAGGTCCTCACACAGGCTCTTGAATGTATCGAATAAAGAATTGGCTCCTGTAAAATAGTTTGACTTAATATTGGCTGTTTTAACACGGCATACTAGTTATTTAAAAACCACTCGCTGTACTGAATCCCCAGTACAGCCTTCAGCTCGCGAGCACGTGCCATGAGAAATACACATGCTCCCTCATGGTCATGGGAGCACTAGATATACAGTTCCTGTTTCTGTGAGACTTGGGGGTGAATTCTAATTTTCAGTGACCAGCTAAGAGGTAAGGCTTCACCAAGGTTACCAAATCAATTCCCCATCTAAAATCTGCAGTGGTACCTCTCTGCCAACATGACATGATGTTTATAGGTCTCCTTTTCTGTATCTGCACCCTCTCTCTCTCGCTCTCTCTCTCTCTCTCTCTCTCACTCTCATATTGTTTCTTATTCTTTCCCTCTCTCTGTCCCTCTCTCCTCATTAGTGCTGGCCAGGGACTGTGACACCGGCCTGAATGCAGAGATATCCTACTTCATCCAGAGTCTGGAGTTTGCCGTCTCGTCTCAGGGGGTGGTGAGCCCCAGCAGGAAGCTCAACTATGAGCGGCCCAACCACATGTACGAGTGCGTGGTGGTGGCCGTGGACAAGGGCACACCCCCTCGCACTGGCACCGCCTCCATCCGCATCCGCATGGCCAACGTCAACGATGAGGCACCAGTCTTCTCCCAGACCGTGTACGTGCCCTTCACCCCCTTCCCAGTTAGACGCCACATCCTTTTCTCTCTGTCAGCACCCTTTCTTTGTTCTGTCTCTCTGTCTCTCTTCCACATTCTTTAGCTCTCCTTCTTGCCCCTCCCCTTTGCTTTGCCCCTCCCCTTTTCTGGATGTCATTATTTGGAGACCCCACCCCCCACTCACAGGGAATGGGACTCCAGGACTGGTCCAGGTCAGCAGCAGCAGGCATCAGGCTTGACAGGGTTCTGGAACCTCTTCAGAGGGGGTGGGGGGAGAGGCGGGCGTGGGGACGGTGGGGGCGGGAGAGGCGGGCGTGGGGACGGCAGCGGGAGAGGCGGGTGTGGGCATACAGTGGGTACGAGAGTGGCGGGTATGGGGGCAGCGGGGGCGATCCAGGCACAAGAGCTGCTAGATTGTTCAACGGGCACTGATGCTAAACCTTAATGCTGCTGGAGGCCATGGAGATTTAACATGATTTTTTTTTTACATAAATATCTTTTATTTCAAAATCTAGATAGACAAGAATTATTTGTTATGAAGGTTGTGGTGGGTTTGCCTGCATATTTCATGCCTCAATTTCCCTACATAAAGTGTATTACAGGTGTGTGTGTGTGTGTGTGTGTGTGTGTGTGTGTGTGTGTGTGTGTGTGTGTGTGTGTGTGTGTGTGTGTGTGTGTGTGTGTGTGTGTGGTCCTGGTCCTGAGAGCTGATCTAGTGCAGAGCTCGTGTGGTCATTTGTGAGTGCTCTGGGATAAGCTTCAGAGGAAACAGATGGTGAGCGTCTGATATTCAAAAACTGATGTCCCTCTCTCTCTCTCTCTCTCTCTCTCTCTCTCTCTCTCTCTCTATTTTTCTGCAGCTATAAGACCTTCTTGTCAGAGGATGCTGGTCCTGAAACTCTTGTGGCCATTGTGCATGCTAAGGACCCAGATGGAGACGGAGTTACATACGCCATCACTGGGGGCAATGAGGACAGTAACTTTGAACTGGACAATCAGAAGGGTGAGTAGAGATAAGACAAACACACAGTAACACAAACACAGACAGAGACTAACAGGCTTCTTGGAGTTTGAAGTGTAGTAACATGAGTGAGATACGCACACTGAGACCTGGGAAACAAATCTTACAAAGGTCTTCATCGTGCTTACAAATAGTCTGAGAGTGTGTCCACCTCTCTCCTGACTGGGTCTAAGAGTGTGTCCTCTCTCCTGACTGGGTCTGAGTGTGTGTCCTCTCTCCTGACTGGGTCTAAGAGTGTGTCCTCTCTCCTGACTGGGTCTGAGAGTGTGTCCTCTCTCCTGACTGGATCTGAGAGTGTGTCCTCTCTCCTGACTGGGTCTGAGAGTGTGTCCTCTCTCCTGACTGGGTCTGAGAGTGTGTCCTCTCTCCTGACTGGGTCTAATAGTGTGTCCTCTCTCCTGACTGGGTCTAAGAGTGTGTCCTCTCTCCTGACTGGGTCTGAGTGCGCTGTTCATCTGGATTGTTGGGCTTGTTTCAGGTCCTCACAGCCCTTTTGTAGACTACAGCTTTCATACAGCTTTTTAAAACAAGATATGTGTGTGTCTATTTATCTGTATAATGTGTGTAAATGAATCATGGTTGCATTTGCCTGCAGTCATTTACTGGCAAGTGCTTCTATCCTGTTCACACACACAGACACAAAACACACAAACACACACACACACACACACACACACACACATGCATGTGCACTCACAGACACGCACACACACACACACACACACATGGCATCAAGCTCCCACACTGTATAGTGCTCTAAAATGGTAACTTCAAAAGCTCCAAAAATTTTATTTGTAAGCGCAAATTGTGTGTGCATCTAGTCTGATTACACTAAATGTTGAGAAGAAACTCCTCCTGTTTTTGGACAGGCATCATCAAACTCCGCCGCAGTCCCCTCCCCAAACTGCGAGGACCCCAGTACGTCCTCAACGTCACGGCTACCGATGACAACGCCTCCGGTGGGCCCCTCCCCCTCAGCAGCTCCGCCCAGGTCATCGTGGGCATTAACGACATCAACAACAACAAGCCCTTGTTTAATGGGGTAAGAGACCCCCCCCCCCCTTCAGCTTCAGAATGTAAATGTAAATAATTGAAATGATAACTTTCCCTAAATGTTATCATATTTTTTTTTTTTTATTTTATTTTATTATTGTTATTTGTTCTTTGTCAATGTTATTGTCATTGTTAACATTGCTGTAATGCTTTGGCAACACTGTACCCTATACAGTCATGCTAATAAAGCTATATTGAATTGAATTGAATTGAATTGACAGTGGACCTCGGCGTTCAGCGACAGAAAGGAGCCTCAGCCACGTCGTTCGTGCAAAACGCTTGTGTCCGTGTCCTCTCACGAAACGTTGCATGCCAAGTAGCTGGTTAACCTTCTTCCATGTGTAGTTTTGTGCAGCTCCCCAGATGTGAGGGCTAGAGAGATAGATGAGAAGGGAATGAAAAAAATGGAGGGAATGAAAAAGATTGATTGGACAAGTTTGAACAATTTTGGGAGAACTTGAGAGAGATGAAAAGAGGAGGAAGAGCTATGTAGAAGCTGAGAGAGGAAGATAGAGAGAGGGAGAGGGAGGGAGACAAGAAGAGGGAGAGAGAGAGAGAGAGACAGGAAGAGAGAGGAAGCGAGAGAGTGAGCACTGTTGGATGAAAGGGACTTTTTGGGAATTTGGGGGCGGTGGGGAAGGGCAGCTGAAGGCAGACAGCTGCTAGTGGGAGATCTGAGGGCTTGGCTCTCTCCGGCGGCCAGGCGGCGTCTCTGGAGCGTGGGGAAGGAGAACAGCAGGAGCAGAGGGGGCAGGACAGCCTCCCGTCCCCTCCCGTCCCCTCCCGTCCCGGCCTGGCCGCTTCACTCCTGCTGCATGAATATTTCAGGGGGGAATTAGCCTCAGGCACTGTGGCTGCATATGAAAGAGGAGCATTAAACGCACCCAAGAGGCAACATGTGGGACTCCCCCACCTCCCCTGCCTGACCAGACCCCCCACACCACCTCCTCCCCATGCGGGCGGTGCGGGTGGAGCGACCCAACCGGGCCACGGTGCAGGCCACGGGCCTTCGTCAGCAGCACACGCCCCCGCCGCTTCCTGACGCTATGCATTCATTGGTCACCTCTGTTCATAATTGCACAACAGATTATGGCAATAGACCAGTGGACTATCTGTTAACGTGTTTTCCCTTGTTAAACTGCCAAATCCTCCTTAAGCCCTTCTCCAAAGTGTGTGCACATGCGTGTGTTTATGGGTCTGTGTGCGTGTGTGGGCTGTTGTTTTGGTCCCCTGAGGGCGGAGTGAGTTGAGCACTTTAGCCCTGCTATTGATGTACGCGCTGGGTCCGGCGGTCCTTTGACCCAGACGGGGGGGGGGGAGGGGGGAATAAGTGAAACGGTGTCCTCATTAGCAAGCAGTTCAGCATTGCTGTTGCGCTCATGTAAGGAGGCGCTCAACTCAGCGGTAATGAAGTGTGGTGTGTGTGTGTGTGTGTGTATGTGTGTGTGTGTGTGTGTGCAGTGTCATAATTACAGCTCCAATGCTCTGGTCCTGGAGAACCAGCCTCCAGGTACGTTTGTGCTGCGCGTGCAGGCGCATGACGCTGACGCTGGGGTCAACGGAGAGGTCAGGTACGGGCTCATGCAGCGGGACGGAGCCTCACCTGGCTTCACCATCGACCCCCACACAGGTACGCAGCCACACCTGAAACACGTCGCACCATCCACAGGGAGTCACACCGAGTCAAATCATTCGGATGTGTGTGTGTGCGTGTGTGTGTGTGCTGTTTGTCTTGTGCAGGGGTGATCAGCACAGCGGCGAGTTTCGATCGGGAGAGACAGAGGGAATACACACTGTCAGTAACCGCCACAGACCAGGGCGAGGAGCCTCTCATTGGAATCTGTCAGATCACCGTCCTCATCGGTGACCAAAACGACAACGACCCCAAGTTTGAGAACAGTCGTTACCAGTGTAAGAGGCTCTGCTACACCACTACTTCCAAACACACACACACTCACACACTCACACACTCACACACACACTCACACACACCGCTGCTTTCATTACTGTTTGCTACCAAGTCCCTCCTCTACTCACTTCACCCAGTTAATCAGAATATTTGAATATCTGTTAGTTTGAACATCTAAGAAGTCTATAATTTGCTTTCAACACAACTCCAGTCTGTGGATTTGCTCACGGAGCAGAGCCTTCTTGATGTGCAGAGGACTGTTTCAGCTCGTTTTAGAAAGGCGGAGCTGTTGAAGTCTAAAATCAATTTGTCGATATTTACATACAGACCTATTTATGTTCAAGCGGAAGATTGAAGGTGTCATTGCTAAGCCAGAGATGATCTGAAGGGCTTCTGCACCATCCCACTGTACCTCTAATTCACCTCCACATCTCCACCACAGAGAACCTGCTTCCCTCTCTGATCCCTTTTCTTAAAGATTCACACCTCTACGTTCTCCTTGCCATTACAGGGGCCCGATTCTTGCTGCCGTAACACCCTTTTAAACTGGAGGTTCTGATTCTAGTCAGCGCACATTAGACCTTAAATATGTAGAACAGTTTGGGGAAGGTGAGTCTCTTAGTGCCCCGGCGTCATGTTACATCAGCACCTGATGGTCTGAACCCTGTGGAGGATGAGAAAAAAGCTTTTGGAGATGTTTTTCTTTCTTTCTCTGCTCTCCAAACAGATTGGTGTTTGTTTACCATGTGCGCAAATATGTGTTTGATAAGTTTGATGTCAGACTTCCTTTTCATCGCGTTAAAAGCAGCGGCAGAGTGGCTCATGAAGTATTTAACGCAGAGAACGAGTGGTTTCTAGGGCAGGCGCTTGTTAGCACCGTGGTGGGCCCGTCGATGGGGGCGGGGCTTGGGGGGGGGGGGCGTCTCCAGAGCTGCTGCTGCTCCTCTGACTCCTGCTCTGACGTTAACCCTTCCTGCACCAGACTTCCTGAGGGAGGACACGGCAGTGGGCACCAGCTTCCTGCGGGCGGCGGCCCACGATGACGACCAGGGCACCAATGCCGTCATCACGTACTCCTTATCCCACCAGGAACCCGCCTACTTCCGCATCAACCCCGGCACGGGATGGATCTACGTCAGCCACCCAATCTCACAGGTGCAAGACACACACACACACACGCACACACACACACAAAGGGGTTTATTTGCATACTATGTAAGATCGTGCAGGGCTTGAAATATCTGTATGACTGCGCTATTATGTCATTTGAAAGGCTCATTTCTGTACAGATTTATTGCTCCATTTTCCAAATAATGGGGGCAGTTATGGGGTCAGAAATATGAAAACGCAGAACCCAGAAGACCTCGGCCCGACTGGACAGCACCTGCCCTGTATGGTTCAGCCTTTAATGCTGTAGAGCACAAGCTGACCCCAAACATTCCCATCAGGCTCTCTGCCTTTGGCTGACAGAGAAAGTCTGTCTGAATTTGCAGGTATATAAAACTATGTCAACATGCCCCCGAACTGGAATTTTTAATAAGAATATTATATTTGTAAGGTTACATCTGACAGACCCTTGTAGTAAGAATAGATCTGTGTTTCACTGACACCATGCAGCTGCTGTTATAAGTATACTCAGGGTAAGCTGCCTCCCTGTTACTCAGGTGTGTGTGTGTGTGTGTGTGTGTGTGTGTGTGTGTGTGTGTGTGTGTGTGTGTGTGTGTGTGTGTGTGTGTGTGTGTGTGTGTGTGTGTGTGTGTGTGTGTGTGTGTGTGTGTGTGAGACCAATGCTCACCTCGGTCTTTGTTGCCTCTCTCAGCATTTGCATATTAAACATGACACATTGCAGACGAACACTTCAGCCATGGCTGTATATGTGCTGCTTCTACACAAGCACGTTGGCGGGAGGAAGCCTGCTGTTCCTCCACGCATGAATATATTCACGCCGAGCTGTTTCCCACACTTCCCTGTTATCCTCTAGGCACAGTGTGAGATGCTGTTTATTTATGGGAGACGCTCTCACCCTCTCCTTCATTTGCTGTTGTTATTCCTGTTTCCTCCCTCCCTCTCCCTCTGTCTGTCCTGCACTGTTGCTCACATGCCCTGTCTGTGTTGTCTGTATTCCACCCTGTCTCTCTCTGTCTGTCTGTCTGTCTCTCTCTCTCCTTTCTTTTTGTTTGTAATTCTCTTTTTTTCTTGCGTCTTTCCTTTCTCTTATTTCATTTATTCTTACTTCTTTCCCTCCCTCCTTTTTACCGCACGTGTGTGTGTCTGTGTGTGTGTGCGCACGTGTGTGTGTGTGTGTGTGTGTGTGTGTGTTTGTGTGTGTGTTAGTGTGTATGTTTGTGTGTGTGTGTGTGTGTGTTTGTGCTCTTGTTGTTTGGTCTGTGCAGAGATGTCATCTTCCCCTGCCTCTCAGCCCAGCAGTGGCGGGCCGTGTCATTTCTGCGCAGGTTATATAAAACCTGCAGGTTCACTGTCTGACATTAGGAAGGATCTGTGGACACACACAGGCCTGGGCAGGGAGACAGGCTGTACTCAGATGATGGCGACAGCGCGATTTGGCCAGCCAAGCATCAGCGGCAGCCGTGATGAATGAGCTGCATTGTGTGCTGTCATGGCTGGAGTGAAGAGCATAGATTTTCTCCCCATTTGGCAGTGTCATTAGAGCCCCCCCACCACCACCACCACCCCCACCTCACACACACACACACACACACACACACACACACACACACACACACACACACACGCACACGATCATATACACACCAGTCCCTACAGGCGGTGCGTCTGAGGGCTGGGCGAGCGTAGGGAACCTCAGGTGAAAAGATAACATGTGGTGAATTATTAATGCAGAGTTCACTTCCATCACGTTCTCGCCTGTATCCCGTTCCCATCAACCTGACGCGGGCGGATGTAGCCTGTGCAGTGGTTGGAGGGCAGGCCGACGTTTGTGGGGATCCAGCGGCCTTCTGTCTCCTCCCCCTGCTGACTCCTCCCCCTTGCTTAGGCCGTCCCTCTTCCCTGCAGTCGTGATCTCAGTGTAGGTCATCACAAGCAGGGGTCTGCGATGTGTTTGCCAATAGCTGAGCCCCTGCCTCGGTTTGTCCAAACGGATCACTGCTTGAGAGTCCAGGCGTGAACTAGACCTAGCCTGCCTGCCTTCAAACAGAGAACTTCTGTTGCTCTCTCTCTCTCTCTCTCTCTTTCTGTCTCATTTTATGCCTTCACATCTGTCTGCCTATCTCTGTGTGTCTGTCTGTGTCTCCGTCTCTCTCTCTCTCTCTCTCTGTCTCTCTCTCTCTCTTTCTCTCTCTGTCCCCTTCTTCTATGATGCATGGCCTGAAAAGCAGACCTATTTTGGAGGTTGTTAACTGCTGACTCAGAAGAACTCTTACATTTTTAATCGAACAGTGGTCATTTGAATGAAACACTGTGAAATATGTGGTTCAAACGTATTCCTCCTCCATTTGTCTGTGAGGCCTCAGCCTTGAAAGTCAAATTAAGAGCCAAAATAGAGAGAGCCTTAGAGAACAGTGTGTCTGTGCCACCACGCTGTGTACTTATGTAGTCTGCCTGCCATATTCCAATGAATAATGCTGACTTTTCTTCACTTTAAAATGTCCCTGCCTTTCTGGTGCTGTCAGGGGGTAGAGAGAACAGCGATTCCTTCATGTGTTGTTGCTGTCATTAAGGACGGGTCCTTTGGCTTTGCGTTCGTGGCTAGATAAGATGTGAAGGCTCAGCTAACAACCCGTCCTCTGTGTTGTTCTTCTCTGCTCCCACCAGACGTCGAGGATCACGCAGCAGATCGTGGCCACAGACGGCGGGAAGCGCAGCGCCTCCGTGGACCTCACCGTCACCATCACCAATGTGCACAACCAGCCCCCGCAGTGGGAGCAGGCGGAGTACTGGGTCACCATTCCCGAGAACACCGTCCGCGACACCAAGATCGTGGTGAGTGCCGCTGTCCTGATGCTCCGTACGGCCTGAGGTCTGTTCACCCTGCCATTGTGTACTTGCTGTCAACATCAAATCATCATTATACAGAACTCATAAAGCTGCTAGTGCTTGAATTGCTCAAATAGGTGGTTAATTTTTGTGTGTTCTACTAGTGTTTTTGTGTGTTTAGCTTTAGTGATTCAGTATTGCGCTACCGCCCATGGAAGTGTAACTGTGCTGTGTCTCTGTGGTCAAGCCCAGTTAGGGTTAATCGTGCCGCCCATGCCAGTGTAACTGTGCTGTGTCTCTGTGGTCAGGCCCAGTTAGGGTTAATCGTGCCGCCCATGCCAGTGTAACTGTGCTGTGTCTCTGTGGTCAGGCCCAGTTAGGGTTAATCGTGCCGCCCATGCCAGTGTAACTGTGCTGTGTCTCTGTGGTCAGGCCCAGTTAGGGTTAAACGTGTCGCCCATGCCAGTGTAACTGTGCTGTGTCTCTGTGGTCAGGCCCAGTTAGGGTTAAACATGTCGCCCATGCCAGTGTAACTGTGCTGTGTCTCTGTGGTCAGGCCCAGTTAGGGTTAAACGTGTCGCCCATGCCAGTGTAACTGTGCTGTGTCTCTGTGGTCAGGCCCAGTTAGGGTTAAACATGTCGCCCATGCCAGTGTAACTGTGCTGTGTCTCTGTGGTCAGGCCCAGTTAGGGTTAAACGTGTCGCCCATGAGAATGGTGTTTCTGTTGGTGAGCCTTGTTCCATATTTTTTGTTTGGTTTCTTATTTGGCTGATACTTTGTTTGCTATTTCAGCTTGTTTTGTTTTCTGTCAGCTTTCATTTGGCAGTCTTTACAGTCAGTGAGCGACTTACCAACCATCGTCATTTGGCCACCTAATTTGGGTGGACTAGTTGTCAGAATTTTCTATTCTAATTTATTCAAATGGTATGAAATAGTGTGAAAAACATGTTTAGTATCTCTCTCTCGCTTTCTCTCCACCTCTCTCCACCTCTCTCCCTCTCTCTCCACCTCTTTACCCCCACCTCCCTCGCTATGTCTCTCTTCCTCCTACTGTTATATGAAGATAATTAATCAGTAAAGACAGCCAAAAGGGGCTCCATTTTCACTCCACCAACATCTTCATCTTGCTGTTGCCAGATATTCTCACATATTTTCACGATATTCATACACAAGCAGACATGAAAGAGGCTCAGGTGAGATGTTTGAACAGAGCAGTACCACGGGCACTGCCAAAGAGCATTGTGTTAATCTGGCCAGCCACACAGCTGCAGTCAGATTTGCTGTTGGTTTTGCAAATGAAACTTCTTGAATTCACAGCACACACACACACACACACACACACACACACACACACACACACACACACACACACACAATATGCTATCAATTTCAAACTCCTGATTAGACACATTGAGAACAAAGAGGCATGGTGTGAAGAAGGCGGCTGGGATGACATGGCCAGTGTATTAAGTTATACTGTGGTCTCTTATTGCCCAGGTTCCTGCTCCAGAAGGATCCTTAATTACTACATTCATTTTCTGACAGCACTCTCATCTCTCAGCGCTCCAGTGAATGTCTCTGCCATAGATAATGAATGCCAATCTAATCCACGCACATATTACAGATGTTTCACCCGCTCTCTCTCTCCTTCTTTCTCTCCTGTGGTTCACTAACCTTCACCATTAAGTAGCCAGAGAGATTGTTGTTCTGAATTGAGATCAATGAGCTTCTCGATTCAGGCCACATCCTACGTGTTTGCATGTGTTCAGACCACATCCAGAACACTCCATGTGCAACTGTGTTCAGACGACGGCGCTCCCCTGTGTTCGACTGTGTTCAGTGTTCAACACACTCCTGTTCGAACAGCCTCCAACACGCTCCTTTCAGTTCTACTTCCCATATCCGAGGACTCAACATTGACATTGAGCACTGATCTGTGGTCTGGTCCACACAGTCACCCACATGCACATTATCACACCCATCAGAACATCTTTTGAAATTTATTTCCATAGGAAAATCACACACACACACACACACACACACACACACACACACACACCCGTTTTGCACACTTCTGCCTCTATTAAAACACTGCAGATGAGAGCTCCATTGTCAAGTCTCTGATGTTGTCATTCTTCCCGCTGCCATTGGTGTGTAATGAGAGAATTTCTAATGATTGCTAATTGCACGGTACCTCTGCTTTCACACCATGAGCAGGGAGGGCCATTACCCAGCATGCACGCTGGCACTAGAGAAGAGCCAAGCTGCAGTGGAGAGAACCAAGTCTTTTGAACACAGTTTCCATCTTCAGATCTTACAGCTACAGACTATTTCACACCCTCCTCGTTGCTTTTGAATTGCGATTGGCTCTCAAATATTTGTGTACCTGTAAATATCTCTGTGTCTGTGCTGTGTCTTGCTATCTTTCACATTTAGATGCCTTTCTTACTGATCATCTGTCTTTGAGTTTGTGGTCTTTATAATCTCATCACAGAAATCAGAAGTATGACTCTGGTGTCTACTGTTACAGCTGTCTCATGCTGAGACATAAAATGAAATGTGATTAATTCCATCCAAATCAGCAAGAAGGAAACTTCACATAACATTTGTTGTGCCCATCCAGTGCTTCTAGGGTATTTCTTGGGTAATATGTAGTTAATTATGATTTTTTTAAAGTAACACTTACTATGAGTAATGTATTAAAAGTTAATTATATATGAATGACCTAATAAATATATAATGTAGTTTATTGAAATATATTGATTTATAATGCATGTCATAAGACTGTATAATTACTCATAAATGGTTATAACTTCATGTAAAACACCCTATAACGCAAGCGTATAAAGCTTTACAAAATCCATTTTCATAAAGCATAATGGCATTTGTTCATAAAAACAATAATGTTGTAATGCATTTGTAATGGCAGGTGTGTTTTTAAAGAAGAAGCAGTTGGCGAGGTAACAGCACATGTTTACTTTCCATAGTGAAACAGCACAAGCAGCAGTCATGCACACAAGTCTCTTAAACACAACAATTCAAGTCTCTTAAACACAATGAGTAAAGTCTCTTAAACACAACAATTAAAGTCTCTTAAACACAATGAGTAAATCTCGTAAACACAAGTAAAGTCTCTTAAACACAACAAGAAAGGTCTCAAACACAATGAGTGAAGTCTCTTAAACACAATGAGTAAAGTCTATTAATCCAAGTAGCGCTTTTGGGTGCAGTGTAGCTGAACACTCTGAAACAACCGCAGAGAGATCAACAGTGCTTCACTGATGTCTTCTTGGTGTACTCTTGGATCTTGGATGGTTCATCCTGGTTAGTGGTTCATTTTGGTTTGTGGGCTTCATTAATTCATGCACAATGCAGCATTTCAATGGGGTTGAGGTCTGAACTTTAACTGGGCCATTGTAACACTGATTCTTTTCTCGTTTTAGACATTTTGAAAGATTTGCTGGTGTACTTGGAGTCATTATCCTTTCGCATGACTCAATTTTGACCAAGCTGTTGGATAGATGGCCTCACATTTAAATCTGAAATACTTTGGCATACAGTCAGTGAGTTCAAAATTGACTCACTGACTGCAAGGTGTCCAGAACAAGCTGCAAAATAAGCCCAAATGATCACCCCTTCACCAAAGTGCTTGAAAGCTGTTATGAGGTGGTTGTACTGATAGCTGTGTTGGTTTTTTTGCCAGATGTGGAGCTCTAAATTATGGCCAAACTATGCTTTGATCTCATCTGTCCAAAGGACATTGTTCCTGACCTTTCCTTTTGTGGTTTGTTCTGATACGACATGCTACACTTAAGCCACGCTGTCATGCTCTTTTTAGAACGAAGGCGCTATCTGATGTCAACCCTTCCAAACAAGCCTTACTTGTCTTTTTTCTAATTGTACTGTCATGAACATGAACATTTAACATGTTAACTGTGGCCTTTTTTGCAATTGCACTGAGCATTGTATGACCCTTGGGTGAATTTGCTGGGATCAACCACTCCTAGGAAGATTGCCAACTATCTTGAATGTTTTGCAGTTGTGGATAATACTTCTCACTCTAGAATGATGGACTTCAGATTGTTTGGAGATGGCCTTATAACCTTTCCCACATTGAGGGGCAGCAACAATTATGTCTGTAAGATCATTTCTGTCATTTATGTAGTTCCTTCTTGGCATTATGATAACACATCTGAATGCTCCAGACCAGCAAACTGCCAGGACGTCTGTTTTTATGGAGGTCGTCACATTTGCTGATGATTAGTTAATCAAGGGCATTTGATTAGCTTGATCTGGCTGCTATGTACCCTCTTAATTCCTGTTGAAGCAGTAAGGGTGGACATTGTTTTTCACACATTGCATGTGCATTTTGCCCTAGTTTTTATTAAATAAATAATGCCACTGTAATTTGGCATCTGCTTTTGTATGTATGATGTACTAAATGCTCCTAGGGACCAAATAATTTTTTATTTTAACCTGATATGTTAAACAATAGAATGCAAAGAGGGTGTATCTTGTTTTTCATGACTGTATATTTTAAAGTATTGTCTAATATGCAGGGATTGTCTAACGTATATTCTTTATTAAGATTATTGCATTTATTAACAATGCTTTGAAGGCATAAAATATCAGACAGTCAAAATGGATTTTCTTTGTCACCTAACAGCAAACAGAATAAATTACAATTACTCTGCCAAATGGTGACATGTGGGTTTTTAAATATACCATTCTATGTTACTACGGGGAAAACTTAGAAAGTTCATCTGCCAACCTAACTCTCTCTTGCACACATGAATATACACCCACACAAACCCAAACAGTGATGTTCCTGGTAATGTGACTTGAACAACAAAACACTTCAGAGCAATTACAGACATTTTTTCTCGCCCGCTCTCTCCATTTCTCTTGCTCTCTCTCTCTCTCTTTTCTCTCGCTCTTTCTTTTCCTTTCTCTACAAGTGAAGTATTTACTCCCTAGTGTGGAGTAACTGTAGCAACTGACTGTTCAAATCTGTTCTGTGCATTGGGAGCCTTCATGGTAATTTATCCTCAGAACTCTAAATACAAATTAGCCTTGTTAAACAGTATAATGCATTCATTAGGTACACTGTTGTGTACCAAGTGCTCCTATTCATCACTCCCTCTTACTATCTCTTTCTCTCTCTCTCTCTCTCTCTCCCATGTCCTTCCTTCCTGCTCCATCTACCATTCTCTCTAATTAAAAATTTAAATATCAGCCGCCTCATTGTGGAATCATCTCAAGGAACGATAATTAACAAATTTCCAAATGCAGTAATTGCAACCTTGAGGAAGTAATTAAGGGTTTTTGTTCTTGTACACGGAGGCCAGATAATGGGGATATCATTTTCATCAAACTGCGCTGCCGTGTGCTAATTAAACTCAGGGGGCACATTAATCAGGAACAGTTTCACGGGCCTGCCAAGTTTGTATTCCTCAGCACCTACTCGAAATTTAGCTAAATTTAGCTAATGTCCACCTTTATAAATTTTTCTTCAAAATTTCGGTTTAAATCTAAAGTGTGAATATAATGTTTAGACAATAGGCTCTCAGAGGGCTGTGGGCTGTGCCCTTCAATGGTCCGGCTGACCAGAACAAGCGGTCTTTTGAGCTGGAAAGTCTTGAGTGAGAGCTTTTTTGGTGTTCCAGGGAGGTCAGGTGTTCTCCATCTGTGCAAGCGCTGTGAACATCATCTCCATGGCCTGATGGGGTCTCACCCCATGCTCACTACAACAGGGATTTCCAGTTTACAGTGTTTTCATGCCCTCTTCAATAGTGAATGTATTGCAGTTTTGTAAAATTCCAGCAATGGTGCATAATGACCTCTTGCCTGCGGGACTTGTTAAAGGGTCTCCTGTGCTTTCACTAAAGGCAAGTGTTCCTCTATCAATTCGCACCACATCAGCAGAGATAGAGATGTAGGTGTTATTTGATTTCACCCTTTGCCCCAGTCACTAACATTATTAGTCAGTCCTCTTGAGCTCTGTGGCACAGACCATGTACGGCAGGGATGGGCTCTTTCTGTAGAGAAACGTGGGAGTTTGAGCAGGGGGCTCGGTTCAAACTGCCTGTGACAGGAGAGGTGAGAGACTAGGTCAGTCAAGGGGGTGTGGGGTGGAGGAGGTGGGGGGCTGCCTCCTGGATGTCAAAGCTGATAAATGCAGGAAACATTACCGGCAGAGCTTTTATGGTTTGTTGTCTCCCTGTCACATGTCCTCCCGTACTGAATCAGAGCCATGGGACTCATGGCTGACTGAATCCATGGTCTCTGCCTCTATCTCCCTTTCTCCTGTATTTGTGCATTTCTCCTCTGAGTTCCCTCCAACCCCGCCCCCGTCTGATGTCTTGCTTTCAAACTCTGTTTTCCCAGACACGCATTCATCATGTTACATGACTACCATAGATGGTTGGGACTTCAATACATTTATCCCCTGTCTTGGCTTCAGTGGCCGCCTGTCTTCTGCATTGTACTGGAATGTGTTTACTTGACAGTGTCATTTGTTTGATAGTAGTTTGGGGATAATTTTTCCCTATTATGCTCACTGAATTGCAGCTCCCCAGAAGACAGTTTGCAGCTGTATCTGTAGATAGCATTTTCCCAAACCAAACATGGACTCACGTTTCCAACTCTTTAAACGTTTTTTTTTTCTTCTCTGAACACTTTTCATGTTTAAGAAATGCACAAAGTAGTGAAGCGCGTCTTCCTCCAGCCGACGCCTCCCAGTTCGATACTACTCAGCTCGCTCTCTTTCTCCAAGCCCACTGAGGTTCATCCTCGCAGCAAAGCTAGGGCAAGACAGGCTTATTCCTACAGCACATTCACACACAGGTGGTACTTCACACAGACAAGGATAAAAGCGTAATGGACATAAAAGGTCAGTATAATAAAAAAAAGAAATAGCTCCCTCAAAAAATGTAATTAAAAAGAAAGGAACACAAGGTGCAGTCTGGGATGCTAATCAAAGGAACGAGACCTTTGCTTTTCTAAGGCTGTATCTCAGAGGTCTGAGGTGTCATCTTCCCGCGTTACTCCTCATTTCTTTCTTTGCCATGAACCATGATGTTCTTCTCAACACCCAGCAGTAGAAACATGCTGTCTGGAAGCATGATGATGCATATATGATTTCCTTTATCACGCAACTCGGTGCCAGCCACGGAGTACTGGCCTCAAACCTTTAGTAGGTTAGAGCGTTGCCTAATATCGACCCTGGTCAAGGAAGTGGTGATAACTGTGGCCTGAGGTGTCTGCTACTGCAGATATGGTATGACACAGTAAAGACTTGCAGTCTTCTGTCCTCTCTCCCCCACAGGAGCTGTGGTTCAGTCAAATGAAGCACTCTCAGCAATGTGGTTAAAAAATCTAATTCGGAATTTCATTCAGAAGCAGCGAAGCTTCTGCATTCTCTGCTTTTCCCTAAATAATCTATCACAAGGGATGGGATGTTTCACAGCGTACCACCGTGTCTGTGTTACGCCAACATCTGTCGCCCGTTTGTTTCTGGATGCTGTGGTGTCTCTGCACATCAGCTAAGATTAGAAGAGGTGGGGAAGATTGGAAAAGACGGAGGTGCAGCTCGATCAGACAGGAGCCCACAGACTCTTTCAGCACAAAGTTACTCTATAAATGTCAATGTGAGTTCAATAGAAAGCGAGATGGATTACAGGTGAACTCTGTGTAATGTATTCATATGCTGGTGTCAGCAGAGGGATGACTGACGTTTCTGCTGATTTCGAATACCCTTTCACAAATAATGCTAATTATCTTCTAATAGCTGTGACAAAGCCACTGATTTTCTTAGTCCTCTGCATTATTTGCATTAATAACTGAATAAAACAACAAAATATGCCATCAAATGTCCTTCTCAGAGGAATTATAGAATACCCAAGCAGTTTTGAAGCAGTTAACTTACACAGACACATACACATACATACACATACACACACAAATATCCTACCTTCCACAGAGAGTACTTACCAAAAGAAGAAAAACAAATGAAGTTAATAGTGACAAGGTAATGTTCTGTCTCCTCTGTTTACAGACCATAAAAGCAACTTCTCCTCTTGGTGACCCCCGTGTGACCTATAACCTGGAGGAGGGCCAGGTGGCTGAGACCAACATGCCTGTGCGTTTCTACATCAAACCCAACCGGAGGGACGGCTCCGCCTCTATCCTGGTGGCCGAGCCCCTGGACTACGAGACCACGCGTTTCTTTACTCTGCGTGTGCGGGTGCAGAACGTGGCGACGGTTCCCCTGGCCTCTTTCACAACAGTCTACGTGAACCTCACGGGTGAGAGCCCTCCCAGTTGAGGGGCTTTGTGGCCAGGTTCACACACACACCTCGAGCTGGGCTTCAGGGCCAAGGCCGTCCACACACAAGGGTGGAGACAATACCAGCACAGAACAGAACAAAGAGAAGACTGGAATAGAAAAGAGCAAAGAGCAAAAGGAGGGTTGACATTGATCTGAAATGTGGTGCAATTTTCCTGGCGCCAGACTGCAGGTGTGCTCAGGGTGGTTTACTCAGCAGTACCAGTGCCTCTATCACACACACACACACACACACACACACACACACACACACACACAGCAGTCTGCTCTGATTCTGTGATTGGGTTTGAATTAAAGCAAGGATGACTATATTTTTTAAGCCTGTGCTGTGAGTTTGCACTCAGGAGTGTGTGCTGCTTATTCCGGGTGTGTGAGGACAGGCGTGATGCTGATGAGTGACAGGTGGCCATGGGTTCTGTTTATCTGCGTGAGCTTGTGTGTGTGTGTGTGTGTGTGTGTGTGTGTGTGTGTGTGTGTGTGTGTGTGTGTGTGTGTGTGTGTGTGTGTGTGTGTGTGTGTGTGTGTTGGGTAGTAGAAACATAGTAAGCAGCTACACCAGGCAAGCAAAACACTCGAGACCACATCAGAATTAATTAGGGAGAAAATGGAGAAACAGAATGAAAGGAAGACAAAAGACCTCCAAAAGCTGGTAACACAGGTGGTGTAATCAGCACACTGCGGGGCAGACGCAGGTTCCCCTCACAGCCAGTCACCCACACACCGCCCTGCCGCCATCAACACAACCACGCCTCAGCTGCCACTCAGAGAACACACTAGCACTTAGCACAACCTGAGGGGCACCATTCGATATCAAACATCCGTATGAAACCTTTAACATACATGTGTGCATTATTCGCAGAAATAATGAAATATATTCTTTCACTTTTTCTTTTTGTGTTATCTCCATCACTCAGATGTAAATGACAACGTGCCATTTTTCATGTCAAGCACGTACGAGGCCACCGTACCGGAGGGGGCGGAGATTGGCACGTCGGTGGTGCAGGTCTCGGCCTCTGACCTGGATTCTGGCCCCCACGGCATGGTGAGTCCCACAAGACCAGCTCCTGTTGCCGGATCCCAGGAGACTTCGTTTGTACTCTCTCTTAAATGATATGGTTTTGGCTTGGTTCCAAACCTGTGATAATAAAACATGATGCATTCTACCCCTTTCCAAGTAAAAATCTTCATGTTGCTATTATAATAATTGGTAAGATATACAAGATACAAAGTAACAACAAAAGGTACAAAACACTGTTGAATGTTAACAGTTAACTTTTTGTAACATTACTGTCTCAAATTGCACTTGTCTAACACTGCTGCCCTGAATTTTGTGCACTCGACAAACGCGTAGTCATGTGACACAAACACATAGTCATGTGACACAAACACATAGTCATGTGACACAAACACATAGTCACGTGACATATACACGTAGTCATGTGACAAACACATAGTCATGTGAAATAAACACATGTGAAATTACAGCCTTCTTTTCCCATGAAGGTAAACTACATCATCCTGAAGGACCAGAGTGGGGACTCTCAGTTTTTCAGCATCAGCCCTTACACGGGCGTCATCCACACACGGGCCACCTTCGACCGGGAGCAGAAGAGCTCCTACCTGATCGAGGTTCAGTCCCAGGACAGTTCTGAGTCGGCCCGACCCGGACAGCAGGGCCAGCCCAACACAGGTGTGTGCTGCTTTATGCCGCTCCTACCTGCCGGCTGTCACGTGGTCATCGGAGAACGTGCTCCTTAACATATCCCCAGTGAAGGAGCTCTGTCATCTCTGAGATTTGGGTCAATAATGATGATCCTAATCCAATGATGTAATAATCAAATGCACTTTGGTTGTGTATTTTGTGTGGATGTAGATGTATTTCTAATCGTCAGTCCCAAAAAAAAAACAGACTCGTAATGTTTCATAAATTTCTGTGGTGATGCGTTGCGGACCGTGACACGTTCCTGTCACTTCACAGACACGGCCTATGTGAGGATTTTCATTACGGACGTGAACGACAATGCCCCAGCCTTCTCTCAGCCTGTGTATGAGATCAGTGTGGAGGAGGACAAAGAAGTGGGCTATGTAGTCATTACCGTCACTGCTAATGATGAAGATGAGGGTAAGACCATAGACTGCCGTCGCTATGGTAGCACTGGAAATGGCCATCACAATCTGTTATGTCTGCTTTGGTACACCAATTTACACCTATCATAAACACTAACACAGGGGCAAATTGCTATGTGCCCTCTGCACTGAACATATCTTATTTAAAGATCCCAGCTACCTGTCTGTTTCTAATATGGATTTCTCAGCCACCATGAAACTGTGGTAATATTTTTGACAGCTGTTACTGAGGTAGGAAGCTAAAAAAATCTAGGTAGGTAAATCTAGGTAGAAAATTCTCTGTTTCCACTCTGCTTGTTAGCAAACCTCTGTAGTAATCACAAGAGGAATGAATCCAGCTTCCACTGGGTAAATATTTGATGATGTCTTTGCTTTGTTTGTTCTTTGTTGTTTTCCAAAAATTATAAATAAATATTAGAGCTTCTTTCCTAACAGAGGTAATTCTGTTGCAAGATGCTACAGCTTATTTACAGAGCATGCCGGTTGTGATTCTGTGATTCACATCTCTGCTCCACAGAGGGGCATGTATTCCTATTAGAAGTTGAGGAAAATTGGCCAATGGAAACATACTTTAAAAAACTAAGACCCATGTACCAATAAAACATACATTTTAATGTCATGTAAACTGCTTGCAATTCCTTTTAAGAACCGCTAAGCTGCTTGTAAGAAGAAGGCAGTGGCTTTAACTGGACGAGGGAGGCAATGAGAGTGGCACAGTACAGCAGCCATTTGCCTTCCCTGCTCCGCACAGCTGTCCAAACAGGCAGATGATCTGTATTAGCCTGAGATAATCCATAAAACATGACACAGTCCCGTTAAGTAGCAGGCTTGCTGATCAGGCATGTCTTCTAGGGGGATTTTAGCTCAGTGACTCCTGGCCCCAGAGCTGATCTAGGACTCCCTCACTCTCCCTTTCTCATTTGACAACTTTCTCTCCTGCTTCTGCACATATTCTGCATATATTCCCTTTTCTCATGGGACCTAATGAGAAACCATGTGCTAGCTTCCAAGTATGTCAAAGAAAGTAATCTTCTCTGGTGTATCGGCTTCAGGAAAAACCTTCCAAAACTCGACAAGAAGCAGTCTACCCTCAGAGTTCATCATTAGTAGTATTGATTTTTCCCATAGGCATATTGGACTGGTTGTGTGTGTGTGTCCCTCCCCCCCCACCACTGATGACATGTGACTGTGTTGAATAAAGCGGACAGGGTAGTGTGGGCCTGAACTGACCCTGTAATGCATTGCATCAGGATATGTCAGCATGGCCGTTTCAGAGCCCTGAGTGGGTCGCACTGCTTGACCTCTGAAATTAAGCTTGGTGGATTTGTAAATGGCGCCCGTGAGCTGAACATTCTTCAGACTTACTGAAGCACAGGAAGCCTCCACTAACAACACATACCGTTCATGGGTGGCTGGGTGTTTATCTGAATTAGGATGCCTTCGTGTAATCCAAAGCTGAATCCCTTGATCCAGATCATCGCTTTGCCAGCAGAGCGTTCGCCTGCCCCCCCCCCCCCCCCCCCCCCCCTCTCCCCACTTCCCTCCGTGAGCTGCAGTCCTGACATCCTGGCGCTGGCCCTGTCTGTTTGAGCGAGACTGGCTTGGACAGATCACCTTTGTGTCTAGTGCAGTGTGCTGGCCTGCCTGTCTTCCCGCCCCCTCATCACCTCCCCTGGACTCGTCAAGCCTGTCGTCCCCGCGCAGGTTCGCAAAACACGATTATTGTTCCCGGGCCCCCCTCCACGTCGTAACCTGCGCGGGTCACCACCCATCGTGTTAAACAAACACGTAGGGCAGCTAGGGTCTGCGCTACGGACACGCAGCCTCTCCCGTTCCACGCGGCCGCACAAGTCCGACGAACGCACTGTGACATGTAGCCACCATCGGCGAGCTGGCAGGAAGACACGCACAGGTGTCTGACAGCACCTTAATGATGGGCCGGCGGCCCTGGTGGAGAGGTGAGACAGGCTGGATTGCCACGGGTGGACGGACGGCATGGGGCAGGCGGCTGATGTCTCCGGCCTGTCAGGAGCAGGAAAGCGAATCACAGCCTGACGTCAATCTGTCCACCTCCTGCCTTTGGGAGGTTATATAGGGCACAGGCTGCCCACTTAAACCCAGGGTTTCATATAAGACTGAAAATGGAAGTGTTAAACGAGAATAGTTTGGATCTGATGTATGCAGAACAGAATAGTTTTATGATGAATTAGCGAATTATACTCTCCTGTTTTTATTGAAGGATTTCTGAGATTCTGAGTGGGGTGCAGAATAAAAAAAAATAGCATTTATTTTATAGCCAAGTAAGAACTTTTAAAAACAAGTAAGAACCAAACACCTTACTGATGAGGTGATGAGCACTTAGCAAGTGCAACTGGACCAGGACTCTGACGCCCAAGTCTGGGCCATGTGGTGGGGCCTGGTGCGGTTCAGGCCTGGGACAGTGGCGCCACATGACACAGCTCGTCATTAGTGAAGCTGCTTTGGGTTGCAGGACCCAGAGCTGCTTCTGCGAGTGTCAGGGTGTATCGCTGCCCACGGCCCCGACACCCGTGGCCAGGACAAGCAAGGGTGCTGATGAAATCGTCACACAGTGTGCCCAGATGGTTTTGTCTCGTAAAATCTGATCAAGGCTAGTAAACGTAGCTGGTGCGAGAGTTGTTTTCCTCTTTGGAGGCTGGACAGGGCTTTGAGGTTAGGGGCAGAGAGCTCGGTTGCATTTCTATTGCTGTCTCTTCTATGCACTTGCATCCGTAGAAATCTTTTTTTTTCACACAAGCACTTAATTACAGTTTTTTCTGAGACCTGTTCCTATGCTGCATTGTCGAACCATTACACAGGTCAAAAGTCCAGATCTGTGGAGAAAGATGTAACTGCATGAGTGGGCGGATCGGCTGTAGTCCTCCGTGTAGTAAAAGTACGGTATATCTTGTGATCTTGGATGACACTGGATGTGTGGGATTTAATGATCAGTTGGAGAAGGAGCGCGAGGAGGATGAAGGCTGGTGGAGTTCTGATGTTTCTCTGTTTGAACTGCTGAACTGTGTGATGGTGAAAGAGATGAACAGCAGAGCATGTTGGGTTACTGCTTAACCAACGTATGTTTTTGTGCTCAGTCATCTAAATTTACGTTTAATTAGAGGTCAAACATTTGTCTTCATTTTGTATATGTCCATATGTGGCCATTTATTTTTTATTCACTCTGTTAAATAAAAAGTGCTCCACACTAAACCAATTTGGAGGTCTAAAAAGCTCATGAAAGCCTTACTGTGAAGGTATAAACTTTTGTGATATCATCTTTTCATCCCATCACGTGAACATACTATAAAGGGTAGAATGACAGCTGAAGGTTTCTGTTCATCTTTGCTCTGCTGTGAAAGACTTGAAACCTTGCATCCTTTTGTGATTTAGAATTTTAATGAATGGAGACCAATTACCATGCCACTGCCACAATGTTCACAGTGTGACCCAAAGAAGGCATTCAGCCATTTATGCTTGTGTTTATGAAAAACAGGTGCCAATGCCAAACTGCGCTACCAGATCACCTCCGGGAACACCATGGGCACGTTCGACGTGGAGCCCGAGATCGGCACCATCTTCATCGCCCAGCGGCTGGACTACGAGCGCGTGCAAAGCTACAGGCTACGGCTGGTGGCGTCAGACGGCAAGTGGGAGAACCAGACTATCGTGGTTATCAACATCATCAACCAAAATGATGAAGCCCCCATCTTCAGTCAGACAGAGTACCACACTAGCGTCACGGAGGAGCTAACTGACCTGCCTGTTCTCGTTTTGGAGGTGAGGTGAACCTGAACAGTGAAGCACACATAGTTGCCTCTAATATTAGAGAGAAGTGTATGTCAGCAATGCTTCTTCATGCCCTTCTCCTGGGTGAAGAAACTGATCTGATGTGCACCTCCTGCAGTAAATAGTTTACAGTTTCACAGTAGGCTCTTTTGAGATGTTTTATGTTTATTAACGCACACTCAGAATTTACAGTGAGGGAAAGTACTGTTTGAAATGAATGTTTTGACACACCTGACCTTGGCTGTCACTGTCTTCATAAAGATCCCCATATCACTGTCTATTGTGCTATCAGCTCAGAAAAAGACTTCAAAGGCCCTGTGTCAACAAATTTGAAAAGAGACAGGAAACATTTCTGCATCCTTTTGTCAATTAGATTGTGACTTTTAATTGCCTTTTGTACTCTGTGATGGGTATCCATGACTCAGGTCAGGTCACTAAGGTTAGTCGTTGATACAATCTTGTTTTTTTTTCCCGAAAACTGTTCAGGTGTCAGCAACAGATCCTGATCAGGAGGCAGACCAGAGCGCAGTACGATACTCACTTCATGGCCAGGGTGCTGGGAGTGGGTTCACCATAGAGGAGCTCAGTGGGAGGATTTATGCCCAGAAGCGACTCGATCGTGAGGACCGATCAGCTTGGAGATTTTTAGTGCTGGCCACTGATGAGAACGGCGCTGGACTGACTGGCTTTGCTGATGTCTTGGTGGAGGTGCGCGACGTCAACGACAATGCCCCCAGGTTCCTGTGTGCCTCAGATGGCTGCTTTGTGGGTCATGTGCCTGAGAACTCGCCGGCAGACACCTCCATCATGGAGATGCGGGCCACTGATCTGGACGATCCGAAAGCCGGCAAGAATGCCGTCCTTACATACAGGATAGTTCAAAATGTCCGTAATGAGATCAACCTGAACCTGTTCTCCATCAACCCAGCTACAGGCACCATCTACACGGTGTTGCGATCCCTGGACAGGGAGGTGGAGGACCATTACCTGGTCGTTGTGGAGGCTCGGGACGGAGGCGGCCTCTCTGGGACTGGAACAGCGACCATTGTTGTTTCCGATGTGAATGATCACCCCCCGGTGTTCACACAGAGGGTGTATCTGGCCTCCATGGCAGAGAACCTAGATATCAACAGTGAAGTCCTATCAGTGTCCGCTACGGACGGGGACGAGGGCGAGAACTCGGCGATGACTTTCAGCATCGTGGGTGGAGATGACGACCGCAAGTTCTTCGTCGAGACAGACAAGGTGAACAGGCGGGGAGCGGTGAGGCTGAAGAAGAAGATCGATTTTGAGAAGCCTCATGAACGCACCTTCAACCTCACAATCAAAGTAGAGGACGCAGACTTCTTCAGCCTGGCCTACTGCGTTATCCAGGTGGAGGACTCCAACGACCACACGCCCGTCTTCTTCCCCCAGTTCTACGATGTGGGCACCATGTTCGAAGACGTACCCGTGGGTACTACCGTCGCCCAAGTGACGGCCGTGGATCTGGACTCAGGGCACAACGGAAAGTTCTCCTACAGTATCACCCCAGAGTCGGACCCCTTTCAGCAGTTCCTGGTGGATAAGAGTGGCTGGGTTGTGGTTGCAGACTCCCTGGACCGGGAGAAGGTTCCACAGTACAGACTGATGATCCTGGCCACTGACATGGGCAGCCCTACCCTGACCGGCTCCGCCATCGTGCTGGTGACCATTCAGGACGTTAACGATAATGGACCTGAATTTGAGGTTCCCTACCGCCCCATTGTGTGGGAGAATACTGTGGCGCCACAGGTGGTCTGTATGAATGACACTTCCATCCTGCTCCATGCCATAGACAGAGACACCTCACCTAACGGAGGGCCTTTTACCATTCGCCTGCTCATGCTCACCTCAGACGTCACAAACTTCAACCTGACAGATCTGCGTAACGGCAGCGCCATGATAACGGCCCTCCGTACCTTTGACCGGGAGCAGCAGAAACAGTACCTCCTTCCCATTCTGATGATTGACAGTGGCTCTCCTCCAATGAGCTCCACCAACACGCTGACTATCATAATAGGAGACAGGAATGACCACCCACATGCACCTGGACATTCTGAGTTCATAGTCTACAACTATGAAGGTTCGTTCCTATGAGATGCTGCTTCTAGACTCATTATCTTGCTTGGGTGCCTTAGGCCATATTCTCTCCTAAAATATTTATTTAGTATTTTCTGCCATCTGTCAAATTGCTTTAAAATGCAGGGTGAAAAACGTGGTTTGAGTTTATGTATTTTTAGTGCTTTTCCTTCTTACCCAACAGAAATGCATTAGGCCTCTAATAAGAACTCATCATGTAGCTCAAAAATGCCATGAAGCAAACAATTTACTTAAGTGTAAGGTTTAATAAGCACATAAACATGAGTCATTTTAAAAGCTGTTGATTTCATGCCTAACAGGATTACAGTGTTCTCGTTTGCCTTTTGGAGAAATGACAGCATTGCATGCTAACACCATTGCCAGCCCCCTCCCTTCAGTGTAAGCTGTGTCCATATGTAGAAATGGGCCCATACGAGGTTTTTTTTTTTCCTTAAGATGGGTGTTGTTTTCACACAAAGACACACACACACACACACACACACACACACACACACACAGGCCCAGGTACAGAGGCGTCTGTGTGTGAGACATATGTAAGATGTATGTCGTTTTCACACACACACACACACACACACACACACACACACACACACACACACACACACACACAGCCCCAGGTAGAGAGTCTATGTGAGGTGGCTTCTCTATGACCTCATTATGTATTTTGCCCACAGGTACTCTCCCCACAACAGTACTTGGACAAGTGCAGTCACCTGACCTTGACGACTGGAGTGAAAAGGTTTACAAATTCGAAGGCAATCCCCCTAGGTACTTTGATCTTTTATTGAAGTTTGTTTCAAAACCTTCTGTGGCAGCTGCCACTTAATAAAGAAGGTGATGAAAACAAAGGACAGAGAAAGAGAGAAAGAAGGGGAGAAGAGAGATAAGGAGACGAGAGAGAGAGAGAAAGTATTGTATTACATTAGCTCCAACACCTCATGTGTTGGATGCTTTTAATAGTTCATCAAAAATGAAATTCAGAATTCACTGTGAAGTGTGGCGTTGATGGTGGTGTTCTGGTGGATGGTGGAGTGGATGTGTGGCGGGCGCTCACTCTAATGAGCAGCACATGAAATAGTGAAGAGCTTGACGCGAGCTTCACGACGTGCGTGACGCTTTTCAAAAAGAACTGAGGTAAAACGGGCATCAGTATATATCCAGTAATGAATGTCACATGCTGTCTCCTCTACTTACACCTGTGTTTTCAAACAGTTTGTTGTCTCCTAAAGAAGCCTCTTCCTGAGGCTCTGCCAAGTATTTGCCCTTGTTAATTAGGATAATTGGCCTATTAATACTTTAGCAGTTTAACCGAGGCTAGTGACATGACTTTGGGCATACGCAGCATCTCTTCGACCCGGGCTGTGTTTCATTTGCTTACTGGACACTTAATTACCTAATTTGGCACCACTGCTGAAGGTCATCAGCGACATGGAACTCAATTGCTGTTATGGGAACATGATTGTACCTTTTAAAATGTAATTTGGACGTCAGCCAGTGCAGGGTTGCTGTCCTTGGCGCTGTCAGGAGATCCTGCAGGAGTGTGTCCTGGTGCAGGTGCCCGTAGGCGATTGTTAGGGGAACAGCAGGATCCAGAGTCTGAGACTAAAGAGTTGTTTTCATGTCATCGTTTCATCAAAATCTAATGCAAAATATTGATAATGCATTCTGTGTTACGGTGGTTACTGATAGTGCTTTTAATTTTCAGGATGAACTGTATATATGTGGGTTTGGGTTTTATTTCCCCAGCTGTTTGTTACAGTGTCAGAAGAGATTAATGGAGCAGCTCCTCATGCTCTGGCCTAATGGCTTTTACTTAGCCCCACTGATGGTGCCCTGGTCCTATTGCCACGGTGGCCCTGTTGACCTGGTGACCCTGTTGCCCTGGTGGCCCTGTTGTCATGGTGGCCCTGTTGTCACGGTGGCCCTCCTGCATCTTAGTCTGGCCCCTGTGTAGCTCGTGTGGCCTGACACCATCTGTCCCTGGAGTGCTGGAGTGGAGGGCAGCGCTAGAGACACTGTGGTCACAGGGGACTAACAGGGGCTATCGGCTAACAGCAGTGAGTGAATGGCAGCAGTCTGAATGGCAGCAGTCTCAATAGCAGCAGTCTGAATGGCAGCAATCTCAATGGCAGCAGTCTCAATAGCAGCAGTCTGAATGGCAGCAGTCTCAATGGCAGAAGTCTCAATGGCAGCAATCTCAATGGCAGAAGTCTCAATGGCAGCAGTCTCAATGGCAGCAGTCTCAATGGCAGCAATCTGAATGGCAGCAGTCTCAATGGCAGCAGTCTCAATGGCAGCAGTCTGAATGGCAGCAGTCTCAATGGCTGCAGTCTCAATGGCAGCAGTCTCAATGGCTGCTCTCGCTGAAGGAACCACTAGACAAACTTTTCAAGGAGCTTAGTCCTTTTGAACTGTTCAGTTAATATTTTGTCTGGTCAAATGACTACAGCTGTCTGACTAAAATGAAAGGACTGATTTGTTTAATGTGCTGTTGTTTTTAAGCTCTGCGGTCTCTAATTGTGCACTATTTCTCTGTCTCAAACAGGCAGTTTATTCTCAACCCAAACTCTGGGCAGCTAAGCATCAGGGCGGGCACCCCCGCTGGGACGTACGGTCTGCAGGTGCGCGTGGCCGACAGGAGCTGGCCCGACGTCAGCTCCACCGTTCAGGTCACGGTCAGGGAGCTGAAAGAGGAGGCCGTGCTCAACGCCGCTTCACTGCGCTTCTCCAGTGAGTCCCTCCGCCCCCCGACGGCCCACGCGTCCCTCACAGCGTCCCTCACAGCGTCCCTCACGTCCTCCGTAGCACCGCCCTCTCTTCCCCAGCGTGCGTAGCCGTCGTGTGTTTTGCGTGCAGACCTGACGGCGGAGGAGCTGCTGCGCGCCC
The DNA here is from genome assembly GCF_052324685.1 of Brachyhypopomus gauderio. Lineage (NCBI taxonomy): Eukaryota > Metazoa > Chordata > Actinopteri > Gymnotiformes > Hypopomidae > Brachyhypopomus > Brachyhypopomus gauderio. Next base: position 19,624,628 of record NC_135223.1, on the reverse strand, counting down.
CCGCGCGTGAGGAGTCCAGGTACCAGCGCCTGCACCGCCTGCTCTCGGACCTGCTGCAGACGGACCTGGAGAAGGTGCAGGTGTTCAGCCTGTCAGACAGTAGGCACGGCAACCAGCGGCACCTCAGCCTGTGGTTCGCGGCCCAGGGCTCACACTACTACAAGGCTGAGAAACTGCACGGCAGTGTGATGACACACAAGGACAAGGTGACAACACACACACACACAGCTACTGAACATAACCTGCCCCTAATCTTACAAGTAAACTTAATGAATGTAAAACTAACTTATTATTATTATTATTATTATTTTTATTATTATTAACAATAATGATAATAATTGTTGTTAGTTGTTAGTTACATTTGTTGTTAGGCACCTTACTCATACATACATTCAGCATTCTGGTTTTACATCTACACAAACTGCTAAGAGGCAGTAGCCAATCATGCACAGCGTATTCTCACCTGTTAACCCCAGGGGGCGCTGAAGAGTAGAGGGAGGAGAACACCCAAGACAGTGTGCCGTCCATCACTGGGCGTGCAGACACAGTCACGCACAGCAGGACAGTTCACAGTACCCAACTGGCCTAAGCAAACTAATTCCATTTTCCCCCAATCTAAAAAAAAACTAATCCCACTGAGTGAAATACATGCTCTGCCCCAAACACACACACACACACACACACACACAAACAAACAGTTGTATTCACTGTATTCACTCTACTGTTCCTCCTAGAGACAATACTGCAGAAAGCATGCTTAACACATTACACATTTGTTAAGGGACATCATGTTTAATGTGTTACATATCTTCACAGACAGAGGTCATGCCTGACACATCACATGTTTACACAGGCAGACGGGGTGCTGAACACGTTATGCCTGGACACGGAATGACACCATACCCAGTACACACACCTGTAGGCATTGTGTTTAGTGATGTACAGTGGTGGCCATGTGAGGTGTGACACAGCAGACTGTGGCCATGGCCAGTGAGCTGCAGAGACGGATGGATAAATGGAGGGAAGGAGGGAAGGAGGGAGGGAGAGAGAGAGAGAGAGGACAAATGGCTGTTTAAATCACGCGTGTGAGTGGAGGCGCTCTACTGTCTGTGGGAAGTTGTCCGTCTCCCGTGACTGATGTTTATACAAGGTGCTGGAAGCCGCTACGACAGCTTTACAAACGCTAGTGAAGAATGTGACGATGTGCCCTTGAACATGGGTTTAAACTCCACACACACACACACACACACACACACACACACACACACACACACAGTCAAACAGATAGAAAGTCACTCGGCATGAATTTTATGATCGTCTCTCGCTAACAGTTTTCGCTAGCACTCAGCTGTAACTTTTCACTGCAACATTACACTTTTCATCAGCCTTACATTTGCTAGGTGATGCAGTATGCAGTCATATAAAATGCTATACTATTTAAAGTCATCTAACATTTAACGTTTGTCTTTTCCTGTCTCTCCATCAGTTGGAGTCGGCCCTGGGTGTGACCATTCTGCAGGTGGGGGTGAACGAGTGTGCCTACACAGACTGCAGACACACGGGGGGCTGCTCCAGCAGGGTGGTGTTCAGCGACACCCCTTCTGTTCTGAACAGTGGTAGTGCCTCTCTGGTGTCCCTGGCAGCCACAACGAGTGCCCAGTGTGGGTGCCAGGCCCGAGAGAGCCTGCACCTTTCCTGCTCCTCCTACCCCCACGGCCCCTGCCTCAACGGGGGCACCTGTGTGGACAGTGGCATGGGCTTCAGGTACCACAGCATGCTGCTAATCACAAATGCCTCAGAATGTATGGAATAGTTAGACCATGGTACAACTTCTTGGAAATTGGAAAAGGCCTGGAGTTTGATACATCTGCTTTCGTAAGTGCAGGGAGAGAGTGTCAAATGTTGAGTGTTTGGGTAATGCTCCCTTCTCTCAGGTGCAATTGTCCGCCCATGTTCGACGGGCCAGAGTGCCAGCAGACCAAGCACACCTTCCTGGGCGATGGCTACGCCTGGTTCCCTCCCATAAGGCCTTGCTTCCAGAGCCACATCTCTCTGGAGTTCATCACAGAGGAAGCCAGCGGTCTGCTGCTCTACAACGGCCCCCTGGGCCCGGTCCCGCCCGGCCAACGCGAGGACTTCATCGCGCTGGGTACGTGGTTCACGGTCCATCAGGCTCCACGCTGACCTCGTGCTCCGCTGGCTCTGACGCTGCTCCTGTCACATGGAGGCGGCCGGCGAAGCATCGACTCCGTAATGAAAAACGCCGTGCTCGATCGATGCCATTGTGATTTAAGATTTTTACATTGCCCAGGCAAGAAATTAATTGCCCTCAGCAATTAACTGGAGAAGCCAAATCGATGGATGACAGCAGACATGGCAAAGGGCGAAGACATTAGTGCTGAATGGGTCTGAGGGGAGTGTCTGGGCCTGTGTGGGTCCAAGGCCGTGGCTTGGCAAGGGTCCACCCCACCCCGCTGCTGTCTGAGCTGTTCTGTTCGCATGAAGAGAACCTGTGCTGGCCTCAAACAAGCTTAGCTCATCAGTTTGTTACCCATAGTTGTGTAATTATTGAGCTGGCTTGCTCCAGGTTAAAGGCAGAAAATCGAACTTGACCACAAATTGATTGCAGTGAAGTATTTTTGGCCACCAGGGGTCAGTGCAGAGACCAGAGGCCATGCTCAAGAAGAAAAGAGTGGTATGGGATGTTGCATTTAACATTAGTATGTGATGTATTACGGTATGTGATGTCGTTTTCAAACTCAATACTATGTCAACCTTTTCAGATCACTTAACACATGCACCATATCAGTGGACTGTGTGAACTAAACTCTGTATCCTTTTACACTGCTTTGATACAAAATGCTTTCAAACACCACTTCTTACTAAATTCACTCTCACTCAGTGTTCCATCATAAAAAGTCTGTACGACTTGTACGACTTTAGCATATGTTGCAATTATTAAGACGATCTGTTCAAAACGTTCAGTTCCAAACCCATGAAAATGACTGTGGATGGAAATATGTTGCATTTTGACACATGAAAATAAACACTCAGAAGACAAATGCTTCTGATTTTAGCAGAAAGTTTATTCAGGTTTTTTTTGTTGGTGGCTTTAGAACCATTGATGCCAAAGTGGTTGTCCTTGCATCAAAATGTGCAAGTGCATAGAGAAAACACAGCTGTAGTTGTAGTTGTCCCTGAAGAGATGCTTCTACTATTACTGCAGCACGTGTACTGCTGAAACGGCGAGTTGTCATTTCAGCTAACGACCTGCACAGGTGGGTTTTGGTTGTTCCCTGTTACCATAGTGTGAGGTTGATGAAAATCTATGGCCAACTGTGGATGACAGCGTGGATGGACCAGCCCAACACACAAATCATATATTTTACATTATACTATAAATATTGTTATTCTGAGTTTCTGATGCAGTAAAATATTAATTCATTCACGGTCTACTGTAAACACACTCAATTATGATGAGAGGAAAAAAATCTCTTCAGCTGGCTTGAAATATTTCTGGATGCAAAATAGAGGGAATGGAAGCAGTAGTGTCTTCTAGTCTCACAAGTGTCAGTATACAGTAGTGTCTTCTAGTCTCACAAGTGTCAGTATACAGTAGTGTCTTCTAGTCTCACAAGTGTCTGTATACAGTAGTGTCTTCTAGTCTCACAAGTGTCTGTATACAGTAGTGTCTTCTAGTCTCACAAGTGTATGTATACAGTAGTGTCTTCTAGTCTCACAAGTGTCAGTATACAGTAGTGTCTTCTAGTCTCACAAGTGTCTGTATACAGTAGTGTCTTCTAGTCTCACAAGTGTCAGTATACAGTAGTGTCTTCTAGTCTCACAAGTGTCTGTATACAGTAGTGTCTTCTAGTCTCACAAGTGTCTGTATACAGTAGTGTCTTCTAGTCTCACAAGTGTCTGTATACAGTAGTGTCTTCTAGTCTCACAAGTGTCTGTATACAGTAGTGTCTTCTAGTCTCACAAGTGTCTGTATACAGTAGTGTCTTCTAGTCTCACAAGTGTCAGTATACAGTAGTGTCTTCTAGTCTCACAAGTGTCTGTATACAGTAGTGTCTTCTAGTCTCACAAGTGTCTGTATACAGTAGTGTCTTCTAGTCTCACAAGTGTCTGTATACAGTAGTGTCTTCTAGTCTCACAAGTGTCTGTATACAGTAGTGTCTTCTAGTCTCACAAGTGTCTGTATACAGTAGTGTCTTCTAGTCTCACAAGTGTCTGTATACAGTAGTGTCTTCTAGTCTCACAAGTGTCTGTATACAGTAGTGTCTTCTAGTCTCACAAGTGTCTGTATACAGTAGTGTCTTCTAGTCTCACAAGTGTCTGTATACAGTAGTGTCTTCTAGTCTCACAAGTGTCAGTATACAGTAGTGTCTTCTAGTCTCACAAGTGTCTGTATACAGTAGTGTCTTCTAGTCTCACAAGTGTCTGTATACAGTAGTGTCTTCTAGTCTCACAAGTGTCTGTATACAGTAGTGTCTTCTAGTCTCACAAGTGTCTGTATACAGTAGTGTCTTCTAGTCTCACAAGTGTCTGTATACAGTAGTGTCTTCTAGTCTCACAAGTGTCAGTATACAGTAGTGTCTTCTAGTCTCACAAGTGTCTGTATACAGTAGTGTCTTCTAGTCTCACAAGTGTCTGTATACAGTAGTGTCTTCTAGTCTCACAAGTGTCTGTATACAAGAGTGTCTTCTAGTCTCACAAGTGTCTGTATACAGTAGTGTCTTCTAGTCTCACAAGTGTCTGTATACAGTAGTGTCTTCTAGTCTCACAAGTGTCTGTATACAGTAGTGTCTTCTAGTCTCACAAGTGTCAGTATACAGTAGTGTCTTCTAGTCTCACAAGTGTCTGTATACAGTAGTGTCTTCTAGTCTCACAAGTGTCTGTATACAGTAGTGTCTTCTAGTCTCACAAGTGTCTGTATACAGTAGTGTCTTCTAGTCTCACAAGTGTCTGTATACAGTAGTGTCTTCTAGTCTCACAAGTGTCTGTATACAGTAGTGTCTTCTAGTCTCACAAGTGTCTGTATACAGTAGTGTCTTCTAGTCTCACAAGTGTCTGGCATACTGAACTTGGTTCTGCACACTGTTGTGAGAGGAAGCAGATGTTATCGCCATGGCAGTCTTGAGTGAATCACATTTGGATGATACGTGAAGTGTTTTAGTGATTGAAGTGCAGTTTGCACCAAAGGTTACAGACGTTTCAAAAGCATACTATGTGAAGAATTTCTGAATAAGTGAACATGGAATTGAGAGAAGTGTGAAAGCCATTTTAAAGAACCGTAAACTTTGCATGAACTAATTTTGAATTGAAAACACTGGCTTATGAGAAGATAATGACCTATAGAATATGTAAGTGTTGGTAGTATGTATGAGTAAATGCTAAACGTTACCCATAGATGAGGAGGAACTCGGCAATCAGAAAGGTTTTCTGAGAAGAAGACATGGTGTCTGTCTCTCCCTCCTCCCCTCTGTCTCTCTGACATGATGTCACACTATCATGGTATATCTCTCCCCTCCCCCACTGTCTCTAACATGATCTCACACTAACATGGTATCTCCCTCTCCCTCCCTTTCAGTGACACCATGTCAAACTCTCTCTCTCTCTCTCTCTCTCTCTCTCTCTCTCTCTCTCTCTCTCTCTCTCTCTCTCTCTCTCTGTCTGCAGAGCTGAAGGACGGTGTCCCGTTGCTGAGTGTTAATCATGGCTCCGGCACCCTCACTCTCCAGCTTCCTGCTCCAACCTCCGTCACGGACCGCCGCTGGCACCGCCTTGACATCATCAGCGACGGGAAGGTGGGGGCCGCTCCACACCCCCCCCAGCAGACAGACTCCGGGCACATAAACATATTCATGGACTACATGCACAGGAGTCTTTGCAGTTTATGTCATTTGCTCTGCAAATTTATCATGTGTTTGCTTACAGGAAGTCCAGCTGATTCTGGACCACTGCTCTGGAGCCATGGTGAATGAGGTCGAAGGTCTGGGAGTGGAGATCTTTGAGACTGACCAGTCAGTGTGCAAGGTGTCTGCTGACACTCCAGGCAGCGAGAGGTAGAAGACCAGAATAATAAATGTATATCATGTAGCTGAACTGATAGAGCAAGGTGCTAGCAACACCATGGGTTCAATTTACACACACACACACACACACACACACACACACACACACACACACACACACACACACACACACACAGTCATACTGAAATGCTGCATATATACAGATGCGGTCAGTGTTATTGGTACCCTCGATTGTTTTGTATGTCATAGCCAATATCTGCAGAACTAAACATGATGTAGTTGGAATTACATCAAGGAGTAATGTTTTCCAGAAAGTGCATTTTGGCAAAGTCCAGGTCCTTTCTGCTCTGTTCTTTAAGCAGTCAGGTCATCTTGGCCTTCACCCACAGAGCCGATCTTTGTTTGGTGCGTGGGGAGGGGTGTGGGATGAACCCACCACTCCAGAGATCTTCAGCCTGAAGTTCTTTGGCTGCTGTATGTGGTTTCTTTTCAAACCAACCCTCACAGGCATCTGTCATCTGTTTTCCTCTTTCCACCACATCCTGGACGCTTCCTGACTGTTCCAGGCCTTTTGGATAACTTAATGGATCATTTCAAACCATTGAAGAAGGGACGTTTGGACATAGTCTGGTCCCCTTGAGACCCCAGGTGTTTGGTGATAATAGCTTTTCTGGTCTATTCAGACAGCTCTCTTTTCTTTTGCCATTATGAACAAGGAACAGGGAATAAAACTGACCTGTCAAAGCATCAAAGCCTCCTTTCATAGGCTATTTAAATCATGTGACAAGGTGGGGACAGGTAAGTCTATAGTTTCCAATTAATCACAGGTTAGTCTTTATATCCTTTGTTTCAAATTGAACAAAATAAAACAGTAATCATGTCCTGGCTTTTTCCCTAGCTTTTCATTATCATACCTGAGTTAACATAAAAATTCAAGGGTGCCAATAATACCACAACCAATAATGTCTACCACAACTACAGGTCTCTCTGGATACAAATGCATGCACAGGGTGATAAACATATTTATACACTGAATGTCTCTATAGAAGGTGTAATTAAAAGAAGATGTTTCATGTAATTAGTGGTTATTATATGCAACTAGGTGGTCCATAAATGTTGAAAATAACTCCCGGTATTTGACGTTTGTGAAGCCAGCCGCCGTGGGCACGCCGTTGTCCTTGTCGTCCTGAGTCGTGCTGAACTGCCACGCTGGCGTTTTTCTCCTCCCAGATTCCTGAACGTGGAGCAGCCGCTGCAGCTGGGTGGAGTGAAGGAGCCTCACCCACTACGCTACACCCACCCTCACTACAGGGGCTTCGTGGGCTGCATCAGAAACCTGGTGGTGGACAGTCAGGTACGGAGATCCTCGTCCTCCTTCAGAGTCCCCGTCCCCCGTACACTGCTGGTGGACCAGTGCATCATTTCGGGCTTTTCACGATCGTGGTGAGCTGTACGGCTGCTGGTCTTCCACTGTGAGTGGGTGAAGAGCACCAACGTGCTGGCGTTTCTGCCTTCACCTGCCATGTACTGACACCAAAGGATGTTTTTTGTCAAGTGGTGACTGAGGTTGCAACACATCAGGAGCAATTCTGCACTGTCATTGTGAAATCGGATCATGGAGCAGTGCAGTGTGGGTGCCCGCGCCAGCTCACACAGTAATAACGTCTCGTAATGGCATATGAATGACATCTTTAACATCACTGAGAGATGCTGCATGAAATAAATCTGGTTAAAGTCCAATACTGAGATGAAATATAAATCCCTTGTGCTGCAAGTTGTAAGAAAAGTGATTTTGGAAAGACAGCCTGGCCCACAGATCTACGGCAGGAGAGCCGAAGCAGCGGGGGGTGGGGGTGGGGGGGGTCTCAGCTGGACCTCAGCAGTGCCACATGTAGAGAAACAAATCATGGTGATTCATTGCTGATGCAGATGTTGGGTTGACTTTTCTCCCTTTGCTACCTTCTCCGCTTCTCCAGCAGATGAGCCCTTTCGTCTGTAGGTCATGGAGCTTATTCATAGTCCTGACTAAGACTCTTGTGTGTGTGTGTGTGTGTGTGTGTGTGTGTGTGTGTGTGTGTGTGTGTGTGTGTGTGTGTGTCTGTGTGTGTGTCTGTGTGTGTGTGTGTGTGTGTGTGTGTGTGTGTGTTTGTCTCCTTGGTCAGGTGTATGACCTGAGCAGTGCTGCGGAGAGTCAGAACAGCGCCCCTGGGTGCAGCCTGACCGATGGGGTGTGTGTGACGGCGGGGGGGCCCTCCTGTGGCCCTCATGGGAAGTGTCTGGGCGAGTGGGGCTCCTTCAGCTGCGAGTGCCACCCTGGTTACAGCGGACACAAGTGTGACAAGGGTGAGCCTGCATGTGTGCTGGAAGAAAGCACGCAAAACAAAACAAGGACTGAATCACTCGTTTGCGTCGTCGGGTAAATCCCCTTACAAATCCTGCTTTATCACTTTGTATTTAGTGGTTTCCAGCGTGTGTTGTGCGCAATGGTTTCCTGGCAGGCAGGTGTGTGGCTGGTTGGGTGTGGGCGTGTGCTCACTGTGCCGCTCTGTGCTCCAGTTCTTCCGGAGTGGTCCTTCGAGGAGGACAGCGTGCTGAGGTACCAGCTGAGGGGCGGAGCCAGCCCACGCGTCACTCAAGCCCAGCTCCTCCTCCGGACCCGAGCCTCCGCAGGCAGCCTGTTCAGTATGAGCTCCCGCAACTCCGAGTTCATCATACTGGAGGTTCATATCTGCACAAACACACGTGCACACAGACACGCTCGCGCTTACGTGTACATGCAGGCACACACACACACACACACACCAGGCTAGTTCTTGTTCTAGACTGCTTTGGCCCCCCTCTGTAACACCCGTCTCTCTTTACACCCCCTCTGGAGTAACATGATGTTGTTTATGTGTTGTTGATATTGTCACTCTAACCATAGGTGCAATTTATGCACTCAGTTGCCTTGGGCATATCAGGAATTCATTACTCTGTGAAAAAATTGGTCCACCATTAACCGGTGGAGTCAATACAGTCAAACTGACAATATGTTCCTATAATGTTAGGAGATTGTTTGAATAATTAATTAAATAAAAGGTAAAAATAATATAATATAAAAGTTAAATTACCAGCTGCATCATCAAGAGAATTCCATAGCTGACCCTGATGGTAAATATTGACTGCAGAGATAATGATATTTGGCTTAAACAGAAATGAAAATAACAAATGCACATGTCTTCAGATGCATATACTTAAGACTTAAACTGCATTCCCGTTCCTGAAAGTCAAGTCTAATTACTGAAGAACATGCTTTGCTTATGTATATAAAAAATGTTGTCTGATTGCAGCATGAACCATCTGATTTGCATCAATCCCATTTAATGAATTCTGACTATCTTCAGTAGTACACTGATAGAACAACGTTTTGTGAACGCATTAGTACCACTTTACATGAAAAAATAGGTTGCCTCAGCCCTTCTAAAACAAACTGCCTAGTAACCAGAACATTCTAAATCAGTAATCTAGAAGAAAGACGTGTCTGTGTCTAGGGGACGTTCACGTGAGCTGCTTCACCACGTGTGGGGGAAAGAGCACAGCTAGCAGAAACTGGGCTCTAATATGACGTGGAGGAGCTAGCAGATGTGGCATTATGAAAATGATATGTTATGTTATCTATGTATATTTATTCAATGTAAAATTCACAAAATGTGGAAAGATATGAATTATTGTTAGCTAAAGACCAAGCTAACAGAGATTATCTGTCACTAGCAAATGATTCACTGCTAAAAAACAAAAAAAAGTTCCAAGTTCAACAACAAGGTTAACAACAAAAATATTAAAATATCCACCCCACCTTAGTGCCAGCCCTGACACACATGCATGCGCACACACACACACACACACACACACACACACACACACACACACACACACAAAACGAAGCAACCCAAACATGCTCACCCAATCCATTTTAGACTTTTGGATTTCAGGATACCAAGTTAAATGTTTTTTTTTCAGCTTGCCATAATCTTGTTCCACAAGCACCAGTGAGACTGTAACACACGTGGTTCTGTGTTCTCTCAGATAGCAGATGGCTGTCTGACTGTTAATGCCAACCTGGGTGATGGAGCCCACAGCCTCACACTGGGTGGCCATCGAGTGGACCACGGCCAGTGGGTGCGAGTCAGCCTCCATCGCCATGACAACCTCTTCACCCTGCAGCTGGAGCAGGGTGGGGGCTCACGGGAGGTCACGGCCCTGCTGGGTCAGAGGCGGGAGATAGTGGTGCACCCCTCCAGTGTGCTGCTCGCTCACGGGCCCACGCACCACGCACACGCCCACTTCCGAGGTGGGACTCCCTCTTCCTCTGTCTTCTTCATGTCTCCATCTCTCTCTCTCTCTCTCTCTCTCTCTCTCTCTCTCTCTCTCTCTCTCTCTCTCTCTCTCTCTATATATATATATATATATATATATATATATATCTGAGCTAAAGCTTCCTACTCTCTGCTTTAATGAAGTGTGTGTTATGGTGTGTGTGAAGTGTCTTCTCATTTGTGTGTGTGCAGGCTGCATGCGTGATGTCCGACTGAACGGCCACTCCCTGCCTCTGGATGGGCGGAGCACGGAGTTTGTCACACTTCTGGAGCGGCGTGGTGTGCTGGCAGGCTGCTCCTCAGACGCCTGTGGCCCCCGGCCGTGTCAGGACCCCCTCTACTGCGTGGACCTGTGGAGGAGCTACGAGTGCAGGTGAGTCAAACCCCCCCTCGCTGCCCCCTGGAAACCCCCAAGAGCAGCGCACAACTCTGCTTGAACGGAGCATAAATGGAGTACAGCACTTTAATCCCACGGTGCTCTGGCGCCCTCTGTCTGTCCACACAGGTGTCCGGCGGGTCAGCTGGCCGAGACGGACGAGCTCACGGGGCTGGTGCGCTGCGCAGCATCGCCGTGCCGACCCTCCGCGTGCCAGAACGGGGGCACATGCCTGCCGCTGTCTACCAGGAGCTACCGGTGCCAGTGTGTGCGAGGCTTCCGGGGCCAGTGGTGCGAGCAGAGCCAGGCCAGAACCCTCAGACTGGCTGCCCTCAGTCCCAGCACCATCCTCGCCATCAGCATGTGTCTACTCATCTTCTTCGGTAGCTCCCTCCAACACACACACACGCACACACACACACACACACACACTCTCACACAATTTGAAGTAATGCCTTCCCATCCACTTTGAGTCTGTTCGTATCTCTGTTCTACACCAGCAGTAATGGTAATATCACAGATTACCTTCAGTGTTGTGTTGCGAGAGTCTGAGCACTGAGCAGACAACAGAGATAAAGCAGAAAGAAGTCTGTGTGTGTCTGTGTGTGTGTGTGTGTGTGGGGGGGGGGGGTTATTTGTATACATGTATTTGTTTTTGTAAGCGTGCACTCTTGACAGGTGCACTAGTAATGTGACAGGTTGGCAGTGCCTTCAAGGTCCCTCTGCCAGCCTTATCAACCACATCACAGGACGCCAACATGGTTCATAGTGTGAATTGTGTCAGTTGTGTGAATTGAGGCCCCTCTGCTCGCCTCAACCACATCAGACAAAGCCAACACATATGCCAGCACAGACACACAGGGCCTTTAAAGAGTTCCCCCATACCCCCCCCCCCCCCCTCTCTCCAGTGAGAGGGAAAACAAAGCATTCCAAGCAAAGTGAGAAAAAGTGAAGTGAATGACTTTGGCAAGAAATAGCGGCATATTGCCAGCAGAGGGCAGTGTTTCTCCTTTCTCCTTCACTGGTTTTCCTTTCCTGCCTATAACAGAATTGATGTTTAACTCCTTTAACATTCTCCTCTCCCTCACCCCCGGTGTGCAGCGGTGCTGGTGGCGGTGACCGTCTGGAACCAGAAGGGCAGCCGGGACAAGTTCCGTAAGCGAGGAGTGTACCACGTCCCGGCTGAACACGAGAGCTGGGAGGACGTCCGTGAGAATATCCTCAACTACAATGAGGAGGGCGGAGGAGAACAGGACCAGGTACGCCACTCCCTTCACTACCACTGCTGCCTCCTCCCCTACACACGGGTGTCTTCTTCCTGTTAGTCTGCTGCTTACGCCATCCCAGCCATCCACTCTCCTTTTTTCTGGGTTTTTTTCTGTGTCAGCAGAATTCATTTGCACTCTGCCCTTATTCTTCTGTTATAAGTGATTTTAGAGCTCTTTTCAAGCGCAGGGGGAAAAGGTTAAAATTGTTGTCTGTGGTTAGAAACCACAGGCTATAGGTGCAGATCCTTTTAAGGTCTTTCACTGCAGAAATCTTCCTGCCACTGCTGTCTGCAGTCATGGTGACAGTAAAGACGAGGCAGACAGTTTGGATTGGCAGTCGGCGCCACACCATGTCACCCTGGATCCCAGCTGGTGTGATCTGAGAGATGAGCAGTCTGGATGCGTCTCCACACTCTCTGTCTCTCTGGTCCTGCTTCTGTCCCTGTGGTTATGTCCCACAACTCCTCAGGCTTTGTCATGTTTCCTGGCCTGTTTGGTCCTAAAGCCTCCCCTGCTTTGAATCTGCTTTGAGGCATCTATGTTTACATCTTGGTTCTTTGAGCTTAAAAAAAAAAAAACAAGACTTCAAATTAAAAGTCCCCCAGTCCTGACCCCCCGCCATCTTTGTCTCGCTACAGAATGCCTATGACATCACGGAGCTGAAGAGGCCCCTGTGCTCCAGCCTGTCCCAGTCCTCGTCCTGCACCACAGCCCCCCTCATCAAGTCCTCCGAGGGCTCTCAGGAGGAGGTGCACCCCGGGCCCGTCCTGCCGGCCCGCCCGCACGGAGCCGGCACCGCTCCCCACTGCGCCGTGGACTTCAGGAACTACGTCACGCGCATCGTCTGGGAGGCGGACCGCGAGGGCCTGGCCCTCCCCGTGGACACGTGCCAGGTGTACTGCACCGAGGGCACGGGCTCCGGCACCAGCAGCCTCAGCTCCCTCAGCTCCGCCTTCCCGGAGGAGGACTTCTGCTACGACTGGCTGTCCACCTGGGGCCCCAAATTCGAGGGCCTGAGCGAGCTGTACCGCAGGCCCCAGCTGGGCTTCAGCTACGTGGACTCCGCGCACAGCCGGAGCGGCAGTCAAAGCTTCGAGCACTAACTCTGCGGGACAGCCGGCGAACGCCCACTCTGCTGTCTTTGTGTCCGTCCTCAAAGATCCTTTGCTGAGTTTCGGTTGGAAGGCAGACGTGCTGTGTGGATTGGCGGCAGGCTCGTGCCCTTTGTGAGGCTGCCCCAAAGATGAAGAGGAGACTGCAGACTGTGCATTATTTTTTTGAGCTTTCTCAATGTGAACAGCTATGTGTGCTCTATTTATTTTAGCCTCAAGAGATGTTTTACCCAGGGAGCAAAGCCAGAGACTAACAGTTTTATATTGGGGGACATTTTCTTTGTCGGGGTCCTACTGATCCACATTTCATCTCCAGGAGGAGAGACAACACTGTCATTCCAAGCAGCTGAGCGGCCATGACACAAGCCTGCTTTGCTAGTAAGTGCTGTAGCATCAGGAATTAATCACTTGTCACTTCACCCAGTCTGCCAACTTGCCAGAACGGAGCCTTAAAGGCCCCACATGCTCGCAAAGGAGGTGGGGGGGGGGGGGGGGGGGGGGGGTGGAGCCGACGCACACGATACACACGCGTGCGGCCACACGCACATACACAGCTTTACAGTGTGTAAAGTATGAGCTTATGTCAGCGAGTAAGCTATTTTTACACTTTGGTATAAATCCTGTCATGGGTGTTCACTGTGTTACTTTTTTTCTTCTTTCAAAGTAAGACTTGTGCTGTTCCTTCTCCCCCATGTGGGAGCTGCTGTTTAGAGCCAATCTTTTCTGACACCTCTGACATCTGTTGCATCAAGGTGATACCCTGCTACGTGTCACTGACGAAGTCAGATGAATGTATCGTGTAATAACAGCCAAGAAAATACTGCAGTGTTTGAGATAAATAAAAAAAAATGCGAAAAATACAATCACAAAAAAAGCGTTTTGAATTACCTAAATGAATATAGTTCTATTTTTGTTGGTGTACAGGTGAGAATGTTAGACCTCAAGAAGTCCTCACTTTATATTTTGTATAAAAACAAGAATCCTTAAGTTTCCATTGTCAATGGTATTAGAACTTTCGTCACTCATAAATATGTATTTAATTATATTTTCTGTTCCTAATACTTATATTTATGGGTTTGTACACACCAAAAATGTACTAACTCTAACTAGGTTTTGTTAGCTTTATCCAAGTCAACAAAAAAACAGCTTCTACAAGTAATCGTTTTCAAACCAAGAGAACAGTAGTCCAGTACGTTAGTGGGGGTACTGTTGCTGATCCATAGCACACCTACTAGGATCTACACTGAGCAGAAGCTGAAGCTGGTTCATTGGTTCCTCCAGGTCTTCTGCACAGCAGCCAGGACTTTCCCCTCCCCCTCACAACCACCATACTGTTACCAGAGGCCCCATCACCTGCCATGTATATAATGTACATATGTATGTTTTCTAGGATCTAATGTGAAAAAATCCTTTTTGTATATGGATTTTAATAAATAAAATGTTTTCCTTAAAGCATCTGTCTCAAATTGTGCTTATTAAACACCATATTTTCTGTGTTGCGTATCTAATAATTACATTCATGTGCACCGTCTGTGGGATTAACATTTTAGACTTAACAGTTGCATGCAGACTCATAAAATGAGGTCAGCTCATTGCCTGTTTTTGGATAGAGTGGTCTTCTAAGAGAACATACAAAATCATGGGGGGGCTGAGGGCAGCTAAGCAGGGGGTCCCCTTTCCCAGGGCTACACAAAGACTTGCACAAGAGCGTCTTTGTAAGGAGGGCAGCCTAATGGCTTCTACGGCAGCTGCTGGCCTGGAGAATCACCTATGAGCAGAGACCCAAACATGCATGGAACATGGGCTTGGTCAAGCTCTCCGATACACTTCGCCCTCCACGCCTAGATAAACAGGAGAGCAAGTTGTTGCAGGAACTTGGTGCCAGTCTATTTCGCAGTTTCCTGCCAAAACCATCCTTCACACTGCATTCTAAAAGCAGCTTGTTCCCACACTTCTCAAGTGTGTAGAGCAGGCAAATTTGAGAAGAGGTGACAACTCTGTCAGCTTCTCTGCTATGAAAGGAGCACTTGGTCCCAAGCTAGCACAGGTCAGCTCATAGGAAGATTGTGCTTATTCATTAGCCAACACCTTTGTAGCCTCTATTCCTGAAGAAAAAGAAAGACCACAAGGCACAAGCACATAGATAACCCCAGCAATTCAGCCCCTACTCTTAGACCTGCTGAAAAGCAAAGCATCACCTCTTACCAAAACACAGCAAAAGGTCACTTTAAAAGAAGCCAGAGAAATTATTTTACCTAGTTTGGCTTCAAGTACTGTTACATCTACGGTTTTAAGACACACAAACTATAGACACAAGCTCACATAAAAAATGAACATTGAGACATTTTATTACCATATGTACAGATCTTGTTATATAGGTTTATATGGTTAACTTTACAGTCTAGATTACAAGCACTGGATTTGACTCCCAGGTCTCTGGATGTAAAAACAAAAAAAATAAAAATACAAAAAAGAAGTCAACCTATGCTACAGAGTAAGGCTCAGTACAATACTGCATCTCATTTTAGATACAAATTCATAAATAGCAAGCACTCAATTAAATATTTGCCTTCGGCAATATAAATGAAATTCATACATGTCAAAAATCACATACATTTAAAACAAAACCAAAGAAATAAATATGCAATGATTTTGCAATTCTAGATTCATTAAACTCCTAGCATGGTGAAAAAAAAAAAAGACCATTCAAAGAATGGGGCTCAAGAACAAGTATGCAGGTTAAGGAAGTATCCATTAATACCAGCTTGGAGCAGTTTTCAGTAACTGATCAAGATGAATGACTTCTGCTTCATAAGGTTCTGAGACCCACTGAATAGATTTTTCCTTAAAATACAGAGTGAAAATCACACCCCCCCCCCAAACTCAAGCCCAGCAACCTTAGACACAGCTCTGCCAACTGCTCTGGGCAGAGCTTATACTTGTAAACATTGTCCATTAGGAACCCTAGATGAAAGGCACATGTGACTGCTTCAAATACCATCTTGTAAAAAAGGTGGGAGTATCGGATTTTACACGACCCGTTTTCCACATTCTGAACAGCACCACATCTCAGCCCGTGTTGTGCTTTCCAGCACCTATGGAAGTGGAATTCCTCAAAGTCCAAACGTCATTGGTGCACTAGACTGGTGTAAGGACAGGAAACGCATTCTTAGAGCAGTGACTGCCAGGCTATGTAGAAGTGAGAACCAGCAAGCACCCATGTCCTTAAGCCTCTCAGACATTGGGCTTCTCTGTGCTTTTGGGCGGAGTCAGCAGGCCTCCAACAGAGACCGGAGACGAGCGGTCCAAGCCGTCTTGCTGATGCTGATTGGAGTCACTCTGAAAAATCAAAACACTTTGCTTACAGGTAATCATTGCTAGTACACAATAGAACGATGGTCAAATAAGAGCCAGACTCACCAACATAGTCAGGTAGTCCACGTGCGTCTGGATGTTATGACGGTCTTCCACTGCCACCTTTTTAAAGTCCTTCAGCCTGGGCTGGCCATACTCCCTCACCGTCCTCATGAAGGGGGTCATCCAGTGCACACAGCTGGATATGCAGTCCCACGTCAGTCCTGCAACAGGCAACATGTGGAAGCATGAATGAGAATGGTAGCTTACAACAGTAGAACAGCAGGCAAACCAAGTAGGAACTGGGCTTTAGCATGACATGCTGAATACACAAAGTTCATGTGCTGGACCATGGACACGGTTCTCTACTCAATTTGATTGCTAGTTCAAAGCTGTGGTTTGAATTGGATATAGGTCCATGAATAAAGGTGTAATAAGCTTGACTTTTGTAGCTACAAAAGGTTTATGCACCTACCTGATACTTTTTGAACGGTTTCAAAGGAGGTAAAGTGACAAAATGCTGCAGCTGCCAAAACCCCATACTGGTAATCTAATGAATTAATGTCCAATATACAAAGATCCAGCAACTAGAAAGAAAGAACAGTGTCAACTGAGCCAACAAAGGTCAGGTTCATTTAAATACCACGTTACTGCAGTAATAAATAATACGACATTTCACACTCACCTGGGTGATTTGTATATAGGTTTCCTGAGAAAACTGAGGCACAAGAAAATTTCGATCTTCCTTCAATGAGTCCACTTGAATATAAAGTTTCAACCAAGAAATTACAGTTTCTGGGCAGAGATGCCAGTTCAACGCTTTCAGCATTACAAGTTCCATTTCAAGGATTTCATCGTCATCACAGGCACCATCTGTGACGTAGGCAAACTCTTGTAGCTTTGGTGGGTAAATTTCCTGTTTTTGAAAGAGGCCAAAGGGGTTACCATGACTGCACATCTCACAGACCTATAGAAGCCACCATGCAGACAACCACACTTCTTTCATTACCTCCATTTTGGATGCAATGAACAGTGAGGTAATCCCAATGAGCTGTAGCTTGCTTTTGCTCACGTCTTCTTGAGTCAGCATGAAGCGGTCGAAAAAGTCTTGAGCCAGGTAAAACGTCTCACGGTGAAGCATATACACTTCACTGACCTGAATACAGACACGGGTGAATGTAATAACAGTCTCACAAGGCGTAATGGCAAGCAGTGGCTGAGAAATGAAGGCCTAACACAGAGGCACACACCTCCAAAAGCCAGTCAAGGAGGATCGACCTCATTTTGGGCTGCAAGTTCGGGTGCTGCTGAATGAAACTTTTGTCATGAATATACTTCAGCTCCTTGTTGAGCATCTTGATCCATACATCATCTGAGCTGGCCCAGCTGTAGAGATAAAACCCAATTAGATAAAAATAAAATAAATTTTAACCCCTGAAAACGGAGAAAATTTAAAACCCCTCCCAGATGAACTTCCCCAGGTCCTACCTGAGACCAGGCAAGGGAGATGGCTTGATGAAAAGATTCTTGAAACGGAAGTGTTTAAAACCAGCCAAGTTACTCGTCTCCTCCAATTCTTTGTGAGGAGTCTCAACAAGGACACATGGGCTAACGTCACCTTCCACCCAACGGTTCTACAGGAGTTCAGACATTATGTTACTTCGTTGAAATAATACCATGAGGGGGCTTATAAAAACCTGTTTTTGAACTGACGTCAAATAATGCCATAAGAACGCTGTTACAATAACCATTTTAAAACATCACAGCAAATATGAGCCTAATATACGCAATTTAAAGCATTAACAAAGTCCAAATAACTAAACCATGTTCAAGCAAGCTTTAATATTTGGCTGGCGGAGGCGGGAGGGACTAAACACAAAGTTGGTCAGCCGCTCATTTGACAATGATCATTTACACTATGAAACATCTGCATAGGTCGCAAACACACTTAAAATAACTTAAAACCTCGAACAAAAAAAAAAAAAGCCATTGGGAACTTGTCAGAACAACTGCTTGTGTTTAGCAAACACTTCACCCACCTGAATTTCATAACTCTGTTTCTTTGCGGTCTCAGTCATTGTTTTCTTGCATTGCTGAAAAATCGTAACAAGATTAGAATGGCATCCAACACGAAAATGTGTGAACATACAACGAACACACACAACACACGCAATACTTTAGACACCAGCTCGCTAGTCACCAACCTCGGCCTTCCTCTTCCTCGGACATTTGGTGTTGTGATCCGGTGCGTTCACGTCCCTCTCTTGCAGCGTGTTGCGACAACTGTACAGAAACGCAACTAAATGACTACAAAACAAACAATGACTAAAGGACTACTAAATAAACTAAATGACTACAAAATAAACAACTTCGTTGCTGGTTTTTAAACGCTGCTATCATGGTGCTGATCCAGTACATTCACCACTCCTCACCTGCGTCTTGGCATTGTTCCCTCAATGGTTAATTTGCTGAAACTGAGAATAAGACAACACAAGTTAGTTTGAGAGTTCGTCTTTGCCACCAAGCTGTTATTCTCCTCGCAAACTATGTCGAGAAAGACACAAAAACCCAACAAACTAACACAAAAAAACCCAACAACCCTCGACTAGCTAAACAGCTACTCGCTAGGTGAGGACATCAAATTAGGCCAGTCAATCTGCCACATAATCCGTGGAAATAATCTCTAATTCTACTCGGACACACTATATAAAGTGTGTCCCGTTAGCTGGTGGTCTCACCTCCTCCCCCGGGTTCGTCCGTCCACCATAACCGAGGTGTAAGTGCCGTATTTGGGTTTCTTCACCCGGGTTTGTGTGAGTCGACTCCCCGCCAATTTACGTGAAGCGGGAGGACCAGGGCGCCCAAGTCAAACCCGAACAGAGACACACAACCGCCCGACGACTCCCTTAAACACGCCCGACACCACCAGCGTTACACAACCAGGTCCAATATTCACACTTTACTCGCCGTTATGAAGACGTGCGTGTTTGTATTTATTATACACCTCTTGTGTTCTTGGTGGAGAAACGGACGAGCTGTGGAGTTAGCCCGCCAGCTAACTAAACTAGCCGGCTAGCTTCCCCCCCACATATAAACCACGACTGACGGGGTCTGGCAGCGGTTGAAAATTAAAAGTTCTAATCCGACACGAACACGCTGAGGTGGTTTAAATAAGGCCCGTAAAACAGGGACGTTCACGGCGACTGTGTGGCGGGCAGCTGCGTCTCCGCTGGGGCAGCTAGCCCCTCGGTTAGCCCACTGTTCCCACTCTAGTGCAGCCAGCGCGCAAACCAGCCCAAAATTCATCAAAATAAAACCAACAAACCTCACGCCACACCGTTAGACGTGTATTATAACATCAGCCGTTTAAAATCACACAAGAACATGGTATAATTTGGGACAAATTCAAGAGAGAGGCGCTGTGCTGCTACTCACCAGCTCTGTGGGTGAATGAATAGACATCAGCTGGCGCCGGCGCCAATCTATATGACCTAGAAATGCGCATGCGCGTGTCGTGGTCACCTTAGGCGGCTCAACGCGTGTAAATTCCTGGACCTCCGCGCTTTGGCGCACAAAGTAATCATACTGTCTGGTAAGGTGTGGTGCTAAAGTGGTGCGCGTAAAATAGTTTCCCCTTGAATTAGATCATATTCGCTTTGATAATAGCTAAACATGTACGTCTGATCGCAGTTTGCTGTAGTGAGGCTTTGCTACGTAGGCTTTTTCAAAAAAGAGCGCTTTCCTTATTTCCCGGTTAAACTATTCTGGCGCCCAGAGACCAAATGGACCGAATCCATGTGTTTTCGCCCAAGATACGAGAATTTTACCCGTGGATTTTCAGCATTTTCGCGTACGAACTGACACTTCCTGGTGTATGAGCGGCCGAGAGGAGGTGCTTAAGATGTGTCTATCCAATCAGAAACGTTGTAGGAGAAACAACGTGGCCCTGCTTGAAAATGTAAACAAACACATTTAATAGCCGAAGAAAGTCTCTGAACCTGCAGCATGACTTATGACACTTATCCTACATAATTGCTCGAAAAGCTTGAAATATTGTTTATTTTTAAACGTAAAGATTAAATAACGTAATATATTAAAAAAACATTTATTTACTAAATAAAGAATTGCATGTCCACACAAGTCCAAATAACGAACAAGGCCAAATAATTGAAAAAGGAACACAGCGCCTCTGTTATGCACTTTCAAAGGTTTTAAAATCATTGAGACAAATGAGAAAACATTCACGAGGCTGTACTCAACACAAGTGAAACTGACATTTTTAATTGCAAAATTATGCTGGTCACAAAAGGTTTGTATACATTTAATACAAAAGCAAAATGTAAAAGTTAAACACAAAATCCAAAACCTACTGTGTCAGCAAAGTTCTGTATTATTCCAGTAAAGTAAAAATTTATCAAAGCAAAACCATTCTTCACACATTACACCACATATTTGCTACATTTGTATGTAAAAAGTTGTACAGAGTGAGTGGCTCAGAGACCAGCTTATTCCTCTCTGCATAGTCATTTGCTTTTGTCCAAGTCCCTTTGGACAATTTTCAAGTTCTTGAATGATGCATTTTCACCCTCTTAACCTGGAAGGCACAAGATCCTCAACAAATTTCAAGGCAAATAAAATCCCTGTAATTAAAAGGTCAGGCTACTGAAGACAAATAAGAACAGCTGTTCTTGCAGACATAGTCAATAAAGAAACTGCCACTTCACTCCCAATCCATTTACTGCAAAACAAACTTATCGCTTATAATATTCACAAAAACATCAAATCAAAAGGAACAATGGGGCAAGAACCTAACAAAACACATCTAGAACCTCTCTGTCCAAACAGTTATCACATCTTGAGTGTTCACTTGATGACCCCAAAACAAGCAAGATGTTGATAAATGAAGAGCAGACCTACATTTATAGGACAAAAGGATTGTGGGTGTTATGGCTTAAGGCAAGCCATCAGTCCAGTCCATTTATTTGTGAGAGACATTTAGCTTGGCCGCTATATTTTATATTGCAACAACAGATTCACCTTTTTTGATGGGTTAATAAATACAAAGATAACAATTATGGAAACAGATGTCAAACTCTAAAAGAGTAAGCCTATTGCTACATTGGTTTAAATATTTACTTTAACAAGTATAACTTTTTTGTAACTAATCAAAACATAAGGCATAACAAACCCTATTTCACTACAGTGTGGAAAAAAAAAAACACAGTTTCAAATGAAACATTTCTGGAAAATCTAACAGTTTTACTCCATGTAGGTTAACAGTCAATTGATAGAAAGTTTGTTTTCACAGTCCTAGGACAATTAAGCATTCACTTTCATTCAGATTTGTTGAAAACGATCATTACAAATATTTCCACAAGGCTATGTACACAATGACAATTTTATAGGTTCTTCAGTATGTACAAAGACGATTAATATTTATCAAGTAATCTGCATTTTAGCAAATAGTACAGGTGAACTGACATGACCCTGAGAAGTATATGGCAGATTCAAACGACAATACAAAATTACAATAAACACTTAACTACTTCTCTTCAGCTTCCATCTATTTCAAGACAAGCACTACAAATCATACACCAAATGCACACTATCAATATTACTTACATACTTTACACTGCACATAGCATAACTTCATACTGATATGTAATATAATCAATATTTTGTTTTTGTTTAAAAATACTTGATTTTCTTATATAATGTACATATTGGGCATGGAATTTTACTGCTAAAAGCAACTCATTCCACACCTAAAAGAGAAAGACCAAGACCACTAATCTATTCTTATACGACATCATTAAAGAAACCAGCCATCACTGCGAGGTCTGCACAAGGCCCGAAGCAGGTCTACAGAATTCATGGATGCTCATTACAATCCAATAGACCAGGGGAAGTGGGAGGGGATCACCTCACACTCTTCTCAGTCACACTGCATGGGGTTAAGGGTGCCATGCAGAGAATACACAAATGCCTTGAAACATTCAACCACCACAGAATTTGTGACAATTAAAATATAATGCCAGTTCTCTAGACTCCGAGAAGGAGACTGAGCTAAATGGCACCTGATTTGGATAAACGCTCGAGCAGGTTTGTACCTGCGCCGGAGTAAAGTGACCTATGCTATTGATTCTGAAGGACTCCATCTGTGTGAAAAGACAGACGTCCAGCACAGAGCTGAAGAAATGGAGCTGTGGTCGGAGGTGCACAGTGCGTATGGCCTCAGTAGTTGTACTGCCTCTGTCCGGGCTGGTGGACATACGCTATGGCAGCCTTGGCCTGCCTGGAGCTCCTGGCACGGAGCAGGTTAAGGCGGCGGAGGGCGTTGCGGGACAGCTGCTGACGCTCCGCGCCGTCCCGGACCTTCCGGGCTAGGCGGCCGCTCTTGGCCTGCTCCAGGAGCCCCGCACGGCTGGCGGCGAGCGCGGCTGCACAGCAGCCAGTAGCATGTTCCGGCCCGCGCTGAACTTCAGCCCTGGAGAGAGCCCGGCACAGTACCACTTAGACCTCGCCAGTTTTGAACAATCTAACATGACACCGAGTAAAGACGTGCTAAAGCAAAGCGTGCTACCTGAGGATAGTGGGTTCGCGAGGACGGTCCTTGGGGCCACTGGAGCTGTACACGGCATAGACAGACATGCTGGGGTGTTCGATCAGCAGGTTCTCCAGGGGACTGGTCTCCAGCACTGGAGCCCTCCCCCCAGCCGTGAAGCAGGGTGGGGGTGTGATGAACCAACTCTCCTCCAGATCACATGCCCTATCCAGCCGCAGAAATCCCCCATCCTCAGGGTCCGTGTCTGGCACCGACTCGAGGGACGAACAGGAGGAACACCGCAGGGGGCAGTCAGGGACAGCCACGTCCTCCGGACACACGTCCAACAGCCCATCTCCACAGTCTCCAGAGCAGGCCTCCGCTACAGAAACACAGAGACAAGTCAGCATTTACATTCCCCTGCAAAAAAAAATGTTGGAAAAAAGAAAAACCACAAAGCATGGAAAAACTACATTTAGAAGCTGTTTTTGTTTTTTAAATTCCATTCCACAAAGTGACAATTGTCAAATAATCTGAAAGAGAAGAAAGGATCAATTATATCTTTTGTTGCAACACTGGCTCAGAATTTTGTTTTTGGCAGCAAAACCTATTGGAGAGATATGTTTTCATAGTTCAATGCTATTTTTACATTGAGTGGCTCTTGGCACGTCATCAAAAAGGTGTAAACAATAGAACTGCGAAGAGCCTTTTTGGTGCAGAACAAGAAAAGGCCTCTAGGTGGCACTGCTTTACAATCGAGATCATAAAATGATGAGTAGGCTATTGTAAGAATAAACAACAAAAGATGAGACACGATCACCAATTTAAAAGCTACTTATTAAAAACCTATTCCATTTGTAGAATAAATGCAGGAAACATTTGCTGATTTTGTTTTATCCAGGGCAAATTATAAGCATTTAATCATGTATTCAACCTTTTCCCAGAAATAGCTATATCCAATAGTTCACATCAATAAACAACACACATTCTGTCGTGAGCCACCGGTATCCATTATTCCATGTAAAAAAACCGAATCTACAAATTATTGAAAAATTCACAAAAGATACTGCACAACATAATACTGTAAATGCTTAAAGCATGAGCACTTAAACAGAAAGCCTTTATATAGCCAAACCATTAATTCTGCAAACCTTCCATCCAAAGCTGGACAAAAGCCTTCTTGCTGACAGAAAACATCCAGGTGGCGTTTCTGATCAGTTGTTTTAACAACAGGTTCTTACCCATCATACATCACTCCTTACTCTCCTCATGACAGCAATGAAACTTTTATCCAGTCATCATTATGCAATGATGGCAGCAATCAATCCAAGTGGAAAGATCTAAAGATATCTGAGCCTCCAAAGAGTCTTGTCCTAATTGTCCTACTCAGCTGATCTGGCATCAACCAATGTTTTGGTCTTTTCAAAACTTTTCCTAGTCCTTAGTCCTGGGCAAAAGAACTTTACCAGATACTCTGTCTTCCTCTCTCCCTGCTGTTCCAGAGACCATGTATGTGTGTAATTCACACCAACACCAGATCCAATTAAATATGCATCAAAAGATTAACTGTCCATTGACTGATATCTGACTTATCCTTGCTAGTCTGATTTCCTTGTTCCTGAAGGATTCACAACCAACATGATGCAGAGCTTCATTTGAACAGCTAGCATATGGTAAGCATCTCTGCTCTGTGCCCCCTCAGGGTGTGGGTTTCAGGGGCCTGTACTACGCCTCTTACTGGTAAATTAACATCACAGTGCCATTAGTTCAAGTGGGCTGGGGGTCATCACAGGTCCTGATACTCATTAGTCTTGAAAAAAGACTTTTGATGTTGTGCCAGAAAACCTAAAAACTAGGTTCAACTGTTAAACAAACTACTCTGTAACATAATATGAAAAGACTACATGAAATTTCACTCACCAAGGTAATCGACAAGGATCCATTGTTCACCGTCTTCATTTTCACTGAAGCCCACCTCCACAGGGGTTCGGCTGGCCTCATCCATGGAGTCTCCAAACAGGATGCTGGTGAACCTCTGGAACATGGTGGGGACGCTGGATGTGGAGCAGGCTGGGTCAGTCCTAGCGTCGGCTGAGGTTGAAGCTCTTTGGTCATCAGCTGCTGGAGCCGCTAGCAGAAACCTCCGGAAAGGTGCTTAAGTGCATTCGTTTCTCCTTCGTGCATGAAGAACACCTAATGGTTCATCATGGTCTTCATCAGTTGTGCAAAAATGGAAGGCACTAAGGACAAAACATGGGGGAAAAAGAGAATCCATCAAACACACAAGTACACCATCAGTCAAGAAAAGTAATAATTAGTAAAAAAAAAAAAGCTGAATTTTTAAAATCCAAATGAGTGCATAAAGTATATTATAAACAGCATTACACTACGCTTGACATCAATTGTACAATTGACATCAGAGTTTGCAGTGGGTCGGCATTATGGACACATTTTTAGATTCTTTAGAGTCAGCTGTGGTATTCTGATTAAAAATGCTATGTAGACCAGCATGCTGTATAAACCGGTTCTGTTATGTGGCAGTTCCTCACACCCCCTCCCCCCCAAAGAACTACACAGGCAGAATTGTTTAAATGTTTTACTCACCGATAAACTCTTAGTACATTTAATAAAGTCAAAAGCATGCCACACACCCCTGAATTACAGCCACTGCTTTACCACAGCACTCTCTGTATTCTAATTTTCTTCACTACTCTTCACTTTGTTCAGACCTGTGACTCATGGTGTGAGTGAGCTCTTACCTGCTGTTTTGCATGTAAAAGATAACCATGCAAGACAGCTATGCAATGAAACACATAGCCCTATACCACAACCTTCTGTGTCTTTATCTAATAATCTAACGATTCATAAAACGATCTTTTGCACCTGCTCGTCGTGCTTTGTCCGTTTAAAAGGGATTATTTGGGGTCAGGCAGGATGAGACCCAAACAACAAGACAACAATAGTCCAAGACCACACAGCTTTTGTTATGAATGATTTAAGTACTGCAAATAGTCCAAATCCAAAACATAATAGGCCTACAGGTTAGAGGAAAATCCTCAGTGTTACGTTCAACCGAGCGTAAAGTGTTCAAATCGTCAGTTAAAGTCTGATGTAACAGCACATTGTCTCGAACAAACATGAATATACCGCAGTATCAGCCCATTTGGGTCTAAAAACCGAACTACGAGATCCTACAAACACAATAAACACAGTTCAGTATCCTACGGGATTATCGTATGAACAGCGATATTGCAAGGTACGTTTAATAAACGCTTAACAGCAAACGTACGAGTGGAATACACCACAGGTATAGGATGCCGGCCCGTTTAAATGGTATTGAACACTAAATGTATAATGATGCAGCCTTCTTTGGACCGGTGTAGATGATGTTCGGGTGGGGGAGGGCGACACAGGGTCCAGAGCGAAACTCAACACCAACAGGGCGGACTGCAACTGCACACGGAGCGCTGGGCCTTCTGAGCACAGACTGCATCATAAACCCGGCAGATAACTGATCACTTCACCTACCGAACCACGGGCCCACACGTTCGTATATACGGCCCATGACGGCCAAGCCTTCCAAAAAGACGGCAAAACATATTTTACAACTTTCCAGCATACCAAAAAATAAATAAATAAATAAAAGTTTTAGACTACTTCTAAAATTATGTCGCAACAACTACTTCGGATTCACTCTACGTTGTTAATATCGATGTTTGCTAGAAAAATTTAACGAAAAAAGGCAAAAAGCGGTAAACAAAGACTCACCTGCGGCAAAGAAAGCGGAGAAATAGCCCAAGACTATTGTAAACAGGAAGGTAGCCTAATTTCAACAAAACAAAGACGACACGTCGACGAAAGGTTGAGGTAGATTATGTAAGCCAATATAAAAATATATAAATATACTTTTTTCTATGAAGAAAGTAACAGTTCGTGGACCCTTAAATCACTTAGGAGGCTCCTTTCCAGCAGCCCCTGCGAGCTCTGAACTGCTCCCTTTGTTATTGTTGTGGAGCATTAACAGCTGATCACTCGTGACGTAACTCTGGACAGCCAATGGGAGGGCCTTGTTCAAACCCTGACAGCTTGTGGGCGGGCCCTGTTCAAACCCTGACAGCCAATGGGAGGGCCTTGGTTAATTCCTGACAGCCAATGAAGGGCAGCACTCTGCTACGACAGCATGTCACCAACGCACGTGATCGACCGAAGAAAGGCAAGACTGGGCAAAGCACTTTTACTCCAACTTCGTGGAGATGGTGGAAGTAATGGTAGACAGTGTAGCAGGATATGGATTTAAATCAGCGGCGACATTTCGTGCTGTTTGCATGGACTTACGAAAGTGCCTTGTAGCAGAATATTCAGTTCTAGTCATGTCGTCAGCAGTCTCGTTAGTCTAATGTAGGTTAAATGCAGTTCATGAAATGTCGTGCCATATTCGATGCAAATTGATGTGGGGGACTTGGTGATTCTCTAAGGCCTATGCCTTAGAGATAGAAAAAAAAAGATGCATCACTGCTTAAGATGTAGGTCACTAAAGGGGGGATGGGTGACAAAGGACTGCCTCCAGGCAGATGGGAGTGAACTGCCTACTTTGGAAGGGAGTGTCTGAAATTTGGATTATAATTCTACATCTAAATCTGATGTCGAATGTACATATAATTCTCTGCTGTTTCTGAAACATAATTTAATGTGGATATATTTCACAGTTCAAAATGGCCATCCCCTTACAAGAGGAATCATGAAAAAGGGAAAAAAAAGTCAAAGCTGTTTGTGTCAGGGAGGGAAACACGGGTGGAGTGATACACAGAGTCATGTTCTTTGTGCGCTCTGCTGTGTCATTTCCTGTTGATGAAAGGGAGTTGGCTAGTGGATCGAGGCTCAAATGCATTCCTTATGTCAGGAACATTTGGTGTCGGTGTGTCTCATTAACTCTGCGCTTCCACCACCTACATGTCCACCTTTATTCTTTCACGTCATAGCACCATCAGTGTTTGTTTAAGGCCATGATCTTCCTACTAAGCAAATATTTTCTTACTACCTGCGTTCCTACCACAACATTCGATTTTTTTGGCATGCAAAGGCTCTTTTACAAACCAAAATACATGGCTTTCTTTAATTTATGCTATACCATTTTATGAGAACAACACCAACATCAGGTAGACCATACAGCACATGTCAGCTGTTTATTTCCTGGATTATGCAATTTTGTTAATGTTTAGAGCATGTTCAGAACTTCTTGTGCTAAGGCTGTGAAGAGGGTACAGTGACTATGGAAAAGTGTAATCAATTTCTGCAATCAGGTGCCTTCATCATAGACCAGAGGGGTAGTCTGTAGTGTCTAAACAAAATGCTTTTGTTTTGTTTTCCCAGATAACTGACATGTTTAATTTCCTGAGTGGCCTATACTAATTTGTACAACTAAAGTACATAGAAATTCATCTAAAAGTCACAAAGTACACAAAGAATGTTCTTGATTAAAGCATACCAAGATTACTTTCTCATTGTCTGGATAGACATGAACAAAGAACAGCTAGCATTGGATAAAATAATTAGATAAGCCAGCTGCGGTAGATAATATCATTTGCAATGCACGATAATCTACAATACAAACAGTTCACTAACTAGGTCAGATTATTATACCATCCCTGAATGAAAAAAAAAAATACTGTAAAACAAAGCTGGAGTGTGTCCACGATTATGTAAAAGAGCCTAGAAACTGACATCCTGGTGGAGGATTGCATCAGATAAAGAGCTGGGAGGGGGCAGCCTCAGGCAATCAGAAACTAACAGGTGGAGCGTCCTGCCACTTAATAGCATGGGCATGACAGTACAGCTCCACAAAGAGACACCAACGTGTCACTTATCAATGAAAAGAAGCAAATATCTGGTTTAAACCACAGAAGATAATAGGAAATACAATATGTCTAAGGGCCAAAATATGTTCAGTGCCATCAAGCTACAATGCCAGAACTCTGAAAAGACTTGGAAGTCATGGCTTGTGCTTAATGTATATGTATTAGCAATAACCAAATGAGCTGTGTTGAACATACAGTACTTGATTTATTCATTTATCTGATTCCAAAATGTTTATTTTTTGTCATTTATTAATACAAATACGTTTATCAAAAGTTTCTTTGTGAATTGAAATGATAATGGAAAAATCAAATGGGTTGAAATGCACAATGTATAACAGCAAATACATTGCACACAGTTATACTTGACAAATCACAGATTCAATTCATTAATTTATATTAAATTCCTATATGCAGAAGTGCATGAATTATGCAATACTTAACAAGATGTATAAAATCTCACATTTTACATAGAATTTCAACTGTATATCACCATCAGTAATCTGGATGTGCAGTAGACTCCTGTGAGCTAGGTGTATACAAGCAGTATTCTCCAGATCAGAAGTCATAGCTTAAAAATGTCTCTTGACCATGTATACTACATATATACTTATTTTTTATATTCTGGCTAACCCAAAAGTAGTTCTGGAACTGGATCTCAGCTTATGAGAGTGAAATCTACGGCTGCTCATTAAGCAGAAGATGAAAAATGAGGAAACGGGTATATCCTTATCATATAAGGATATTGGCACGGCTTGGTGAGGATTGTACAGGAAGCTATGGTGGAGGGTATTGGCCTTCCCTTTCCCCACACCCATCCCTTCTGCTCAGTGTTGGGCCCAGCCTCACGAAGATGTGATAACACCTTCTTCAGGTAACCAAGAGCTTAAAACCAAGCGTGATGAGAGCTGGAGCTTAACTCGCAGGAAGACAGATAACCCAAAGAATGGAGCCTTCCAGCATTAGACCTGTTTTAATACTGAAACAGGTCAACACAAAAAAAAAAACAACTGATACGTCACTCCCAAAGCATTAAGATCTACCAAGGCACAGAATGTACATGGCACCATTCTTCTGATAAGGAGTTGGCTTGACATTCTGATCAGTGGATTGAGGGGGAAAAAGAACTGTGAACCCAATTAATCAACTGCAAAAACTAAACATTAGAACATTTAAACACAAAGTTAACTTGAGCAACTCTAAGCAGTACTCTCTACTGCATGTTCAAGAGAACTGTAAACAGTTTCTGGTCTTACTGAAAAACACCTAGCCACATAAATAAAGTGGACACAAACTGCCATCAGCAATGGCCTCTCCTTCCACCTGTTTTATAAATCAGCATACTGTTGACCTCTTGCTATGAGTCTAAATACTGATCATTCAAAGCAGACACTATGGTAGCTTCAACAGCTTTGTTGTGTAGTAAAGCCTTGGGCAGGGCAGATACGTCAGAGTGGAGTTCAGTTCAGGGTGTAATACGGACACTTGCAAAAGGTGAAACAACAAACATGGAGCCACCCATGTTGATCGTCATCAGGAACGTGTGTCATCATATCAAACAGATAAAGACTACAGTAGTTTACTTTGCTGTAGTTCATTTGTAGCTGTGCTATTTTGACACATGAATTCATTTGCAATACTGAGACTAACACACAGACTGTATGTACGTGTACCAACATTGTACAAAAAAGCTAGTAACACCAGAAAATTGCTTTATCTTGGAGAACTAATTACTTAGGTTTGATGCCCCAACATATTAGGTAACACGTCTTGTGTGAGGATGATCCTCCCTCTGGTTCACAGATTCACTGACAAACAAAATGAGTGTCAAGTTCAAAGTACATTAAATTTCCTTGTTTTGCCTCCGGAGAGCATGCAAAAGCAAATTAGTGCACGACTTTACAATGTATAACCAAGGAAACTGCTTAAGACAACATGCAGTTTGTAAGCATTATAAAAGCCAAATGGTCTGACCATGTTTTCAAAGTGAAAAAGGGGAAAAAAGTCAATATTGCAGACCTTCTTAGAACACTTACAGTTCGACCCTCGTCTGCTCCCATGGCAACAGATGCAGCTTTAGGAACATGAAGAACTCTACAAGTGACCTAACAATACGGTCTGCAGTTATATTCAAGCCAGACAGACAAAATGGACGTCTCTGAGGTATCAAATAAATAATTATGGCAAAACGCTTACTCAGAAATCATGGCACACAATTGATGATGCGTGTGATGTATGTGTACTCACTTCTGTGTACACACTCCTATGCGTTTTCTCCATGTATTCACTCCCATGGCTTGTGCCTGAGACTTTTAGTTTGGTCACTGTGGATTATTTATCAGTGAATGAAATCAGGAGTGAAATGTTTAGTTCAAACCCCCTGTACCTGTATGACGAATAAAGAGCAAAGCCACTGAGGATGAAGTCAGACAGCCAACTGAAGCAGGGTCCACACAGATTAGCCATCCGCACAAACTCACACCCATCTTTGTTGGTGATGCACACACATACAAATCCATTCAGACAAGCAACACACACACACACACACACACACACACACACACAGACTTAATGCTCAGTTCACAAGGAGTCTTGAGAGTCTGAGTCATTTTCCTGAAAGAGGTTATTGCTGGTCCGGGTCCTCTGTGCTGTGTGTGCCGCTGTGGGGTGGTCCATCTCTCTCAGTGGCACGTAAGAGTACTTCTGCTGCTCACGCCCTTTGCATTTTCTGCACACTTGAATCAGGTTTCCAACGAGACTGGTCAGCAGGAGAGCAGCCAAGGCACTGGTGATCACCATCCAGTTATGCCTACACAAACACAAACAGAGACAGGGAGAGAGACATTTTAACCTATGAACTTATCACTACATCCCAGAATCAACACAATAGCATAGCGGCTCTAAACAATTGCTCACTTGCATTTGAAAGGCAGGCTTGGCTAAACATGCGCATTTGCTTCACCATTGTTATTTAAAGGCACAGTGGGGATCTGTTGCAAAGTCTAGCCTCGTCAACAACTGTCTGGGAAATTTATGTCTTTTTCCATGGAAAAAAATCTATTTATTATGTGAACTTTCTAAAAACATGACATGGCATTCTGACTGAAGACTTGGCTGAAGAATGGCCTTTAGCACAGGGGCAGGTCCATGAGGATTCAGTATTAGGAGTCCTGTTGCAGTCTGTGTTCGGGTGACTAAGGCAGAGGTGTTGTTCATGCATGTGTGTCCACACTTACTCAGACAGATAAGGCCTTGGTGCGTTCATCTCCTCCTGATCTTTCCACTCTCTCCACATGTGGGTGGCCAGGCAGTGACCAGCTGAGAGGGAAAAGATAAACACCGCCAATCCTCAGCAGGGTCACACCTCCGACATGACACTCTCACACACACATCTCTCTCAGTTTGGATGTACAATGGAAGCAAAGGCAGGTTTAGGTTTTTTTTTTTTTTTTTGCTGACAGGGCAGAGTGTGCACATATTCTGAAAGGGGTTGGAAAAGCTGTGCAGCACACATGCATTAGCAAGGGTTAGTGAGGTCAATTAAGGACAGTCACGTGTTTGAGACACGCTCACACGAAGCTTTAAAAAAAATAAAAGGGGAGGGCAATGGTGCATGATGGAGGCTAATTTTAACTTCACACATGGAAGGACAAGTGCAGCAGGCAGACAGAGGCAGACGGCCAGGCCCAAGTTAGGACCCACGAGAGACCAGGCAGACTAGACACTCAGCAGACAGGACCGGGACAGACTAGCGCACAGTGCGCTTTGAGCAGGGGCGGAGTCACTGCAGGCTGGGTCACTGCAGGCTGGGTCACTGCCTCAGTGCGATTCAGTGCTGTGAGACCGCCACCTCACACCCACAGCACTGCACAAACATCCCTACATGTTGCTCATCTGCACACATGAAGGTGTGTGTGTGTGTGTGTGTGTGTGTGTGTGTGTGTGTGTGTGTGTGTGTGTGTGTGTGTGTGTGTGTGTGTGTGTGTGGAAGGCATCACTTGGAAGTTAAACACAGACAGCACAAGGGACCAAACCATGATAGTTTACATAGAACTGAATATATACCAAGGCATGGTCAAGGACAAAAAACGAAATAAGCTAAAAGAAAACAGCAAAAATGAATAAACAAAACAGCAAACCGAGATCTACTGAATGCTCACGTCTAAGATGACATACGGATGTGTACCTGCATGCAGGCTGCTGTTCCTCTGGCCATGAAACGTGGTATTGCAGCTGCCAGTGACCGGATCGCATGGGCAGAGGTCACCACACTGGCACGGCTGACCACAGCCCAGCCCATAGAAGCCCAGCGCACATTCTGGGAAGAGACAGCGTGTCAGCACGTGCTGCGACATGTGGCATTTTTTTGAACTACTTTTGGGTTAACCAGAATATTAAAATAGGACCATGTACACTACAGTTAAATATAGTTAAGAGACATTTTAAAGTTAAGACTAGCTATGACTTCTGATCTGGCGAATGCTGCTTGTATGCACCTTGTTCACAGGAGTCTCCTTGAAATCCAGCTGGACAGGTGCATCGCCCATGGATGGGGTCACAGGACCCTCCATTTACGCATGTGCATGACTGATTACAACCGTCACCATAGAAACCTGCTGAACACTCTAGAATGGGGGACACAGCAAGATATGTTTTTTCAGAAAGACTTCGTTTTTTGTAAAAAATACATGACAACAGCCTACACGTCAAGCCTGGGTGAAGTGTTTGTGGTTATAGCATTTTTCAATGCAGGGTATTAAGACTGCTGTTACTTTTTCAATTGAACTGTAAAACTACCTATCACAACTTTCAATAGGCAACATACATCTCAGGGAAAGGAAAGTCATATTTCCTTAATCCTTTAAGCTTGAAGCCATTTTTTATGTGTTTCGTATCCTTTATCATCATCTTAAATAATCCAGTTTCTGTGCAACTACAGAGTAGACTTTGGCTATGTTTACCTTGACTGCAATTGGCACCCATCCACCCTGCATCACAGACACAGCCATCTGTCCAGAGTGAGATGGAACAGAGAGAACAGTACTTCATGCACATTTCTAGCTAAAACACCATCCTTATTAAATTCAAGAAGCAGAAACTTTAATGTTATTTTATAGAATGATGATTTTAAAAATTACCGCAGTATTACTGTGTTTATCACAGTATTAGCAGCCTAGTCCCCCAAACAACAACATTACTCCTCAGAAAAATCTACTGTATTCTGTATCATATATCTAGAATTTTACCAAAATCATGATGCATCTGCATAAACAATAATAGTTACAAACATTTTAATTTTGGAAAAAAAAAATATATAAATTTGACCTTCTAACACTAGACTAGTTCATGTGCTGCATGGTGGACATGCCTCCTGTATATCACAGTGTTAACAATTCACTATTTAAAGCACTGAACACCTGATAAATAATTGGACAGGGAGAAGATTACAGCTCTTGAATGATGTCTTCATTAACATGACTTGTGAGTGAGTCTCTGCTTCAGACTACTTCAAGTGACAGGGTCAGAGGGGCAGCTCTATCCTTCATTAAACTAAATAACAATGAACAAAATAGATGCAGCTGACTCACTGCCCGATGTTATGCACACACAGACCCCTGTTCTCCACACAGGATACAGGTCCAGGACGTTCACACATGCACTCGGGAAAGTGGAGCACACAGACGTGATTACTCACCCGGGGTGCAGATACCGTGGGCCCCACAGGCCGGCGGCTGGCACGTCAGATTGGCACACGTGGGCTCGGCCCAGCCGGGCTGGCACACACACCGTCCGTCCACGCAGGCACCGTGCTGGCTGCAGTCGTCGGGTTGGCACTGGCGCTCGTGAACACACATGACGGTGGAGATAGCTCGTGGACACCGCCACATCTTCTCCGCACTGCACACACAGCAAGCAGCAGACCATTCATACTGCACATAACTGCAAACATCAAGGACACACACTGGTTTGATGACGCTTTCGAATTTGAAGGCTTTTTATTAAGTATTTAGATTGTTGCCTCAAACTCACTAGCCACAGTGAACACAGCATAGGATCAGGCATTAATTCTATGCAGTAGCGTGGATTCCACAAATATTCCTTCATGGTTTTGGTCCATTCTGACGTGACTACATCATGTTTTGCTGCAGATTTTTCTGTGGAACATGTGAATCTTTCATGATTCCACACACCAAAGCTCTCCTGGAATTAGATCTGGTGACTGGGCAGGCTGTTGCTGCACACAGTGAACTTAGTGTCATTGAATCTGAACCAATTTACTATGTTTTGTGCTTTGGGGCATGGCACATTATTATGATAGAATAGTCGTTATGAGGGGTAAATCGTGGCACTAAAAGGTTGTCTGTGGTCAGCAACAATACTTGTATAAGCTGTGGCAATCAAATGACACTTGATTACAATTCGGGAACCCAGTTTGTGCCAGAAAAACATTCATTTCACTATTACAACACAACCACCAGCCAGAACTATTGACACAAGGAATGTTGGTCCATGTATTTATACTGTTTATGCCAATTTTTGACCTTATCATCTGCAGCAGAAACCAACGTTAATCGAACAGGCAATGATTTCTGACATGCAACTGTCAGTGAGCCTGTATTCACTGTAGCTTTAGATTACTGCTGTTGACTGACAGAAGAGAAACCCGATGTGCTTTTATACCGATACTGCTCTGTTTTCAGTATTGTGCACATGCCTTCCTACCAAAACTGTGGTAGGAACATTTGACAACTACAAACCTTACTTCACAATGAAGAGGGACCAAAGAGCAGGCTTACAGAGGAGGAAAACAGAAGGGTACTGGCACGCCAAGCAAATAACGCAGCACAATCCAAGTATTAGGACATACTGAAACCAGACTGTGAAAACCACAACACAATGGGGTAGCCACTTAAAACCCATTACTGCCTATATGGAAAAAGGTAACCCCATCATCCAAACTGGCTAATCAACTCAACAGCATTTCTGTCCTCTTTGAATAACAAAAGACTAAAGCCACCCTTCACCCCACTCAAGGTCTGCTCCCTCTCCCTGCTCACATTTGAAAGAAGTGCATTTACATGTCATTCAAATGGGGGAGGAGATGGAATATCGCAAGCTGAAAAGTAGTGCGAGCCAGCTCGCCTCTGTCTTCACTTAAATTTCCAACTACCGTACTCCATTACATTACATGAAGCATCCACACGCATCTTAAACCTCTATGTTCCAAAGCAGGTCAATAAAATCTGCCTGACTATAGGCCAGTAGCCTTAACATCAGCGGTCCGTCACACAATTCCTCCTCGAGCAAAGTTTGCCTGTGGTCCAAACTTCTCAGCCGATCGATCAACCTGAAAACACCATGTCCTCAATCATCTGGACACTCCAGCCTCAGAAGCTTCAATAGAAGCAATGATGAGGCCTTCTACAGGAGTGAAGCAGTCCTGTGTGCCTGAAAGCGGCTTGAGTCTCAACACAGAAAAATAGTTGAACCGCTGATTTCCATAAGAACTGTCCCTTGCATCTGTCTCTACAAATGGCGCAGTGAGGAAGGTGAAGTCATTTAAATTCTACCCAAATCTCCAAATATCTCATATGAGAGATGAGCACAACAGTCCTCATCAGTAAATCCTTTTGTCACGTAGTTGTGGAAACTCACCAACTCTGAAGCAGCCCTGTCTCAGGTCTACAGATCCATTATCAAAAGCATCCTAGCCTCATTCATAACTGTGTGGTTCAGTCTGTTCCTGCGCAAAGGCCAGACTGCAGCGGATCAGGTGCACAACATTTGGCAGATGCTCTTACCCAGGGCAACTTAAATATTTATCAGTATGGCAACGTGTACACCTGGGGAATCAAACCAATGATCTTGGTGTTAGCTACTGTACCCTGTGAGCAGGAGAAAAGCTAACTGGTTAACAGCAGCTCAAGATGCATAAAAAAGCAACCTGGACCCCCCCACACACACCCAGGGAACTTCATGTTTTGCAAAAAACAGGTAGATGGCACCACTCCATCAAAACCAGAAGTAGACAGAAGACGAATAGTTTTTTCCACCAATGGCAATGACATGAACAGACCTTCCCTTAATGTGTGATCTCTGAATGTGTATTGTACTTTTCGCATAGTATTTAATGAATCATATCGTCTGCACATTGGGATTTGCACATTTGCTTGTTGTACATTATGCTGTTATTCATATGTACTGAAGTCCTTTGGTGAATAAATAGATTCAGATTTTTCTGGTCTTGAAGCCCAGCTGCCTCAGGGTTCAATGTGTTATATGTTCTGAGGCACCTTTAGGCTCAGTACCATTATGAAGCGTGGTTCATATATTGTAGCCTTCCTGTCACCTAAAAGCAGTCTGGACATTCCCCTCTGACCTCCCTCATTAACAAACAAAGCATTTCCTCCAGCTGAACTGCTAATTAATTTGTTTTTTGCATCACTCTGAGACTGGGATAAAATCCTGGGAGATCAGGAGTATCTAAATTCCAAAACCACTTTGTATGACAACAATGATAATGTCAGTTTTCCCCCATTCTGATGCTTGATGTGACCTGTCTGCATGATTTTTTTTTTGCATTGACTGATTGGATAAATACATGAATAATTAGGTTTAAAATGTTTCTAATAAGTGTCTGTTTTATAGGAAGTCTGCTTTGTACCGACTATGGTAAACACATTTGTTAATAGTCAAAAATAACACCAAGGGTTTACACACCAGTCATCTGAAGGGAAATTGGCCAGAGAACCATTAAGGACATAAGTGGAGGAGCCGCCTCCATCCAGATTAATGGCATTGATGACGCCTTGCTTCTTCAGAAACTCCGCCACCTCCCACAAGCTCATACTGCATGTGTGCAACACACACACACACACACACACACACACACACACACACACACACACACACACACCTTTGATTGGTTAATTTGTACAGCAGGTAACAATGGATACATAAGTTTGTACGACAACTCATTTACTCATGACAGTAATTGGAAGTGTCGTCTAAGGTAAATGAGTTCTTCAAATAACCTTTAGTTATGATAGGTGCTTGCCATTGGGAATATTTATGCCAAACATTGGACGCTTGTAACATTTGTTCTGTGCAATTCAACTGGACAATTACCAAGCAACAGACATGAGTCACTACTACTTGCTGATCTTTGAAAATACACAGTTTGCTTTTGCTTAGAAAAAATTAAAAAGGTACCGTAGGTCTGAGACTAAACCTACAAAAGAAATGATGGACCTAAAGCAATCATACTCTGGGTAGGTTTAGGATTCTGCTAGATTTTTGAGGTCCCTGCTTTGAAAATTCAGTGTCCATTCTCACCCCCTGTAATCTGTCTGTCCATCGACATGAAACAGAATCAGCCTGCCTTCTTTATCATAGCCCACTGACGTTCGGGCAGATGTCACATCAACAAACCTCTGGAATGATCCTGAAACATACCACAGGATCGACATTCTTCAGAACGATTGGTTAAGAAAGTGCTTGCACTAATTAGTTTGGACTTTATGTGACAGGGAGCACTAGTCAGTACTGCTGCAGGGATAGAGCTCTTGCCGGGCCAGGTGGGGCTTCCTACCTGTGTTCTGAGTCGTCTCGTTTTCAGCCTGCATGCTCTCCTTGATGTAAACTTCACCTTTCCTCAGAAGCCACACCACCCCACTGACCAGCTGCACAAAGGGGTTT
The DNA here is from genome assembly GCF_052324685.1 of Brachyhypopomus gauderio. Classification (NCBI taxonomy): domain Eukaryota; kingdom Metazoa; phylum Chordata; class Actinopteri; order Gymnotiformes; family Hypopomidae; genus Brachyhypopomus; species Brachyhypopomus gauderio. Next base: position 19,586,027 of record NC_135223.1, on the reverse strand, counting down.
ACCTTATCCAGAACATCTTCCTCAGATAGATAACTACCACCACAGGAGGGGGAAAGAGAGACAGAGATCATAAGCGGGCAGGCAGAGCTGTGTCTGTAAGAGACGTTTTGTGTTATTGTGGTATCACAGAAGCATATAAACAACCCCATAAAATCAATCAAATGGCAAAACAGATTATGTGTCTTTTTTTCTAAACACAGTAACTATGGAAGATAACTGTCACAACTTTTGTCCTGGTGGGTACACACATGGGAGGAAAAAAACCTTTAACTCATAGTGGAAAATTCCACATAAACCCATAACTTCAAAATGAATGACAGACTGTGCCAATATAAGCACACAAAGTTCCTAACTTGTAATTATTATTTGTGAGTAGTGGACAATTACGCCATAGTTCTGTATTTGTAGCACTGCAATTTTGAGAAACAGATGTTTTGGGGCCTCTGAATTCCCAGGACTTTCATGGCTCAATTTTTATTTTCATCCTGAATCTGCTATGTTAATGTGAGTATCCTACATTTACCCTGACCAATCAGCTGATGCTGCAGCAGCCAATCACTGCTCGATCAGCTAAGGAAGAGGTGGATCCAAAACTTATTGAACAGAGCTGTAGTTTATTTATTCTTCATAATAAAAAGTGCCCTCCATACCTCTTTTTCAGGACTAGGCTTCCAGTAGTGGGAATATTTGTTAGCAACATTTGTATCGCATATAGGCTTCAAAAACAAAATATTTAGATTGCTTTCCTTTCAATGGTCATTTATTTATTTCTTTATTTCAAGACCTAAACAGTATGTAATTATGTAAAATATGTTACAAAATCCAACTACATTATTAAATCTATAAGTGGAATTTTCTAAGGCCAGGTCAAATAGCTCCCCCTAGTTTTTTTCCTTTGTATTAATCTAGAATGTGTTTCTCAAACATTACAATCAGGTTTGAAGAAAATCACAATAATTTCCTGCGTGTTTATAATAATTCCTCATTATTACTGTTGTGCATTGACAACTGTTCTAATTATTTAGAGAGAAAGTGAACTTTTTAATCTCAAGTGTACTTTTTATCTCAATCTGCCAATTTATTTTGCTGGAGCACTCAGATGATAACAGTTCTCATGAATTATTTGTGGTCACCTAATTTTACTGGTTGGAATTTCAGTTATTATCCATAAAATATAACTGCTACTTTTAAATGATATGCAAAGCTCTCATTCCCATTCTCTGATCACTCATCCTACTAGCTCAGACAGCAGTGCAGCACACTTACCCAAACACCAGTGTGCCATCCTCCCGAATGCCAAACTGGGCGTTCTGCACTCCTGGGCTGCTCTGCACCAGTCTGCCATCACTCACAATGTTCCCTAAGCACTGTCCTTTGTCCATGTTGAAAAAGCCACCGTTCTGAGCCACCACACACTTCCTCGTTCTAGCTGTGTTCTCCACCAGCTCTCTGTGAGATTTGGCACATCCACCAGAGCCCCCTGGTTCCAGGACAGACAGTGTTCTCAGAGGGTCATGAACCACTGTGATGTGGCCACTCACCCATTTAGTAGGCTTTGAATTGCTCAAGAGTTTGCTCAAGTCTGACACAAAGACCTTGGATTCCACCACTGGTGATGTGAAGTGGTTGCTGGCCGGACAGGCTTCATGTGTTAGTTTGCCATGAACGATGGTCTGACAGATATTATCATTCTTAGAGTCTCTGTACAGAGGGAGATATCATGCAAATATTAATACTGAGTCATAATGTGATTGCTATTCACTATTTTATTATTGCTTAACTAATCAAAATATTTTGGTTGCAGACTTGCACAATCACTAATAGCCCAGTTTTCAGTTCCGAGTGAGAGCTTTTTACATTTCTAAGATTGATTTATTGAGTTACCATTGTTAATGGTTTGTGTTTTATAGCAAGATCCATTAATAGCCATTGTGTGTTTGTCTACACTAGAAGAACAAAAATAGAGAACTCAACAGCAACGATGACAAAAAACTTTAAAAGCAATGAACTTTAGAACCTCATGGAATGAGATTATATATAAATTGTAGCAAAGTACACAAAGTGTTCATAGAAACAGGACAGAGAGAAGTCCTTCATCAGCTGTGCAAGCAAAGTGCACAAGATATATACTACATCATCCTTTATTAGTCTCACAGCGTATATATAATGGATTCTTATTGTTAACAAAGAAGTATTCTTGCACAAGGGCCAAATTTAAATATACTTAAACACGCACCCAAATTCCAATATGCAACACTAAAAGCTTTTATCTAGTGTTGTACAAGTCAACGTTTCTCTTTTAGAAGGCAATCTAGCCAGCTTAGCTAGCTAATAAAAAATAGTTTAAAAAGCACCTTACCGAATATTTATACTTTCCGTAAAACACATGGCAACCCATATCACGAAGAACAAAATATGTCCTAAACTTTTGATCAGTGTTGCCATATGACAAATACTTATCTGGCTATTCAACTAAATGAAAAATACAGCAGGGCAACATTCTCCAACTTCCTGGAAAGACTATCACGTGACGGGCATCAATTCGCCGACCTGTCACGCCACGTCACATAAAACATTCATTTTTATTTATTTTTTCTTAACTTATGTGGTAGTTAAATATATTTTATACAGTAACACATTGATACGAATGAGCAAAACTAGCGTTGTCGGCTTCACTGCGTTATTGAGACAAGCGGAACGCAAAACGTGGTGTATAGATTCAGGGGAGCGAGTCAGGCTGCACAAGGTCGCAGTGCAGGGTGCTCATGTCTTTGGCTCTGTCTACATATTAATATGGCACAAAGTATTAGTATAAAATATAGAATTTTAACTAGGAATTTATTTCTTAATAGGACCTTCCCATATATTGAATGTATACAAAGGCCAACAGAAATCAAATGCTTGGGAACGTCAACAAACTCATCCTTGAAACACGACGAAAAATATTGTATTGAACTTGTAAGGTAAGATATCCCAGCTAGTGCACACCGTTGTAGGGAAAAGTGAAAATGTATACAAACATTTGATGAAAAGGCCATCGTGTGTTTTACTGTTAGATCACGAGATTATGAAGGGTTCATGTGTTCACTGCTGCTTCCTGAGGCTGCTCGTCGTTCCTCCTTGGCACTGAGGGCTTTCAATGTGGAACTGGCACAGGCAGGTGTTCGTAATACATAATCGGTGCAGTCGTGCTGATGCACAACCTGCTCCAGACATGCAGCTGTAAAAGAGTGTGACAATGAAGATGGTGCTTTGAAAGGGTTCACATATTTGTGGAGAGTTCTGATCATTTCGAGTTATTTGCAGTGAACTGAAAGGGAAGAAATATGATCAGGTAACTCAGTGTTCCTGGCAATTTCTTACATTGTTTGTAAGTTTTGCATGCAAAAAAAATGTAAACCACTTTCTGATAGGTTGAGTTAAACTTTTTTGGATAGAAGAGAGAAAGCAGGATCATCCATCATTGTGTCTGTGCTGAAATATAATAACAAATGCACATGGCCTGAATTGCTGATATACATATACAGTGTTCATATTGTTGATTATTTTTATTCAGTCTATACTCATGTCCATGAGTCAGTCAGTTCTGAAAAGATGTGAAAAAAAACGGTCAGAACTCTTACATTTACAGAACACTTTTATTTTGTACTGTAAAATGTAAGCAAATTTAACACTGATAGATGACGCTATTATACATGTTTGGCTCTTTTGTCCCTGTGTATGTTTAGGGTGGAGTTGGGGGAATGGGGGTGATATTGTAAAAATGTGACACTTTTTTTGTACATCACATCTCAAGGTAACTTTCAGCACAAATAAAGAATTCATGTCATTTAATTATGAAGCAGTGCCCCAGGGTGTAGTGGGCACAGAAAAAACAAAATAAAACCCAAATTACGTGTTCTCTGTTAATAGTCTTTTACATATTGTGCACCATCTATTTTAGGTGAAGGACTCTGTGTCTCAGAAAACCATTGGTTTAATGCGCATGCAGTTTTGGAAGGCTGCAGTGGAGGACATCTACAGAGACGACCCTCCGGTTCAGCCTGTCTCTGTGGAGCTGTGGAAGGTCTGTGGTGATATCAGTGCAACTGAGCTCAAACTGTGAAAAAAACAAAAAACACACCATCATACACTGAACTTTATCTTCTTTACTAGTGAGCGTATATGATTTTCTATATATTTTGAATCCATACGTGAACACTTGAAATTAATGCATTTAGTGTATAGACTTTAATGTAAAGATAACAATGCTTATTTTATTTAAAAGGCAGTAAGGAGGCACACACTGTCAAGAAGATGGCTGCAGAGGATAGTAGCTGAAAGGGTAAATTCTGCCTTTGTGTGCTAACTGTGAGCTAAGCACTGCATCATCTTTAATCTTTAATGATCTTACCATGGTAATTCATGGTAGAAGTTTTTTCATAAAGTGACTTTTGCTTATGATAAATATATAGTGTTTTGTGTTTTTGGCAATCTCACGCCTAAATGAATTGATTTAATGAATTTGTTCTAAAATTGTTTACATCACCAATCACCAAGTCAGATTGTAGGTCGCCTTATGCTGGCCTATACTGTATTACACTTGCTGCCGAATGTTCTTGAATTATTGAGCTTTGTTGTGTAAAATATGAATCACACTACTGCAAGCCTCTGGAGCTGCAGGGAGCTATTACATTTTAGATATTTTGCAAAAAATAAGTTTTAATTAAATTCCCATCTGTCATTTAGAAGTGTTTTACAGCGCGTTGAGTTTTTCATTTTCATGTGGATGATAGCCTGTTGTGAGAGAAGCTAAGGGGGGCATTACAACCATCAAAATGCATGTCATGAAGCTGTTGTCTGCTTGGTTTTGAAGGAGAAGGACATGGACGATCGAGCTTACAGGAATCTTCAGGATTTGGAAACCTATGCAGAGAACACTCAGTCTTCTCTCCTCTATCTCCTATTGGAGACACTGGGTGAGCCTCCATTTTGAAATGACATAGCTGTTCCAAAGAGACTGAATGTTAGATATAGAGATATGCTTGCTAGTAGCAATTTCACTGAACAGTTCCATTTCCCATACAGCAAAACGAATTAATTAATTACTTCAGCAATTAAACATATTTTATTGAGCAAGGTGTATTAATTTAATTATTTCAATGTCCTTTTTCAATATTTTTATAATCATTTGATATTAGACATTCTGTGCATTACAAAGGAATTTGCTTTATAAATATAAATGTTTAATCTGTTGCAATAAAGCACACTAAAACACTTTTTGTAAGGTAGGTCATAGTTACTAGCAGACAGACCGATCTAAATATATATTTGAGTTGAAGACAGATCACATCTTTTTAAAATGTCATTGGAGACTTAATGTGCTGCTTTCAATTAATCAAATGTGCTTTAAATGTGTATTCATAAAGGAGTTAAGGATCTCAATGCAGACCATGCAGCCAGCCACATTGGTAAAGCGCAGGGGATTGCGACGTGCCTACGAGCCACACCGCACCACAGCCAGAAACACAAGGTCTACCTCCCCATGGACGTCTGCATGAAGGTGCGAGTGCCTGTCTGGAGCAGTATTTGACTCTCTGGCTCTAGGGACTATATGTTAGATGAATACCACTAATGTCTGTTGCTTTTATAAAACTTTAAGGTTTTATTGGATGGTGCCTCAAGTGTATTTAAGCTTGTGTTTGTATCTGCCAGCTGCAAATAGGGTTCTTATTGTCCTTTTCACCTGGCTGTACCATGTGTGTAAAGGTGTACTTTAAAAAGTCTCATCCTGAGGGTCAGTAACTCCAGTCATCCTGAGGGTCAGTAACTCCAGTCATAACTCCACGATGTCTTTCCAGCATGGTGTGTCCCAAGAGGACTTCATTCGTGGGAGCAGGGAGCAGAATGTCAGGGATGCTGTGTATGACATTGCCAGCCAAGCCCATGTTCATCTCCAGCACGTAAGCTCGTGTGCAGTCGGGTCAGGCTTCGTCTCAACACTCTGACAATCTCTCTAGTGCTCTCTCTGTGTTCAGTTTTATTTTGTATTCTTCACAACCTTTGAATTGTATTCTTAACCTTTGAATATTTGGGAGTAAAATATGGAGGAGTCCAATATGACATTTTTCCAATATGACAATATACATTTTTCAGTATTTCTTGAGCCTGCTGTGCATACTTAATTGGACTGCATAAATATAATCGCGTCAGATTAACTCCAGGTAATTAAGTGATTGGGGGGGGTGCATTTGCATAATGCATTTGTTATGAATAATAAAATTGGCATAATGTTGTCTTTAATGATAGACTCAATACTGTTGCTACATTAGTTAGTGATGTTGCATACATTTCTTAACCATTTTCTTTTTTTATACAGGCTAGATCATTCAGAAAAAAGGTTCCAACTGCTGCCATGCCAGCTTTCCTGAACACAGTAAGTGTTATAATCTCTCTCTCTCTCTCTCTCTTGTACAGAAACAATGTAGCCAGGTTTCTCCTCATACTTTAGCTGTTATCAACTGTTTAATCAAGCCTCCAAAACAAGTGTGAGTTCAGCAGAGTAAAACACTCACGCAAAGCAGCGTGCCAGTTTCCAGCCACCCGGCATACCTCACAACAAGTTTCACAAACAGCCAAGAACATTATTTTCTCTCCTTTTTATTGTTTGCGCTTGTCTCTAGAAACCTATTTATGTAAGCAGTCAATTTTAAAAGGCTCTTCACGTTCGTTCTAAGGCTTTTATGTATTTATTTTTAGTTCTCAGCTTTAAATAAGTGCTTGGAAAGGTTCTGACTTTCCTTTGTAACATGGGAAGAGACAGGACATTCAGGTCAGCTTCTGGTGATCTCCTAGAGTTCATTATGGAGCAGAAAGTCACTCATAAGTCATCAATTTCCAATTTGTGCCTTCTAAATGCCCTAATCACCAAAACTAAACTATTACACCTAAACAACACCACAATTCAAATCACCAAAAACTAATAATTTGGAATGATACCTTTTGTGATTGTGCATTGCAGGTTGCTATTGAGGATTATCTGGAGAGAGTAAGGAAGGTGGACTTTAATGTGTTCCATCAAAGCCTACAGAGAAGGAACCCACTTCTGCCCATTCGATTATATATTCAGTCTTGGAAGAAGGCGTATTGATCTTCACACACTTGTGCGGTATACTGGTACTAGTTTTCTCCTATTCTTCAGTTTTTTTGCATCAAGATGAAATCACTAGGTTCTGAATAACTTATCTGGGAATGATTAGAAAATTCCTAGAAAATCAACAAAAACATCTCAGATGGAAAAACATACTACATGTTATTGTACATAGAAAGAAAGGAGAATTTATTTGATACTGATGTGTGTACTTTTGGATTTTCAACAAAAATCACATTTTTGACTGTTTTAAGTGTAAAACATACGGTAAACTGAAGTATTGAAAGCATATGAGCACCTGATGGATAATGTGTCATTTGTATTCCACAATTCTTAATTCTTAAGAATAAATTCTTATTATTATTGATTTTTTGTTGACAAGCAAAAATTTGTATATTTTTGTTTTTGTCTCTGCATAATGTGGACAAAAATATCAGTTCTGTCCACTTTTTTGGTGAAAGGATGAATTCACTGCCAAGATTGACACACAATGCTCTCTATACAAGAAACTAGTCGCAGTGACATAAAGAATTTAAGAACCCAGTCTGTTTTTGTACTATTGATGAAAAGCTGTGTGAATAAAATTGTTCTGCTAATATTAGCAATTATTAGTAATTAGTGATATTTTCTTTTACAGTTCCTTCAGAGCCTCAATGCTACCATGGTGATCCACTGAAGTAACCATGGCAGCCAGCCTTACTCTGTCTTGGGTTATATTGAACATAGCAGTACTCTCTGTTGGAACATACAGAAACACTCTAATTCTATCACAATCTTACTTTGCAATTTGTTTACATGAAACAGTAAACATGCGCTCAAGACTTATGCTCTATCAGGTGAGCCTGTATGCCCCTGTATCTCATCACAGAGAACATATCCCATTTGGTTACCTGGAGGAACATGTTGGTATACGTTTTCCATGTGGTCTGTTCTATACTTATTATCAAAGTTGTCAGCTCAGAATTTTTGAGTTATTCAGCTCAAAAAGCAGTTTGAATAAGACCAAACAAGGACTATGGTGCACAGTGGGTCAGAATGAACCTGTGGGCAGGTTGTATGCAAAGGAATAGAGGCCAAAAATGGGCAGCACATGGCAGAACAGTAGTGGGGTATATAACAGGACCTATACAGTGCTACGCCCTCCATGGGCTTCTACATGGGGCAGTCATGGCCTGGCGGTTAGGGAACTGGTCTTGTGACCGGAGGGTCATGGGTTCGATTCCCAGGCAGGCCATGACTGAGGTGCCCTTGAGCAAGGCATCTAACCCCAACTGCTCCCCGGGCGCCGGGCTGCCCACCGCTCTGGGTACGTGTGATCCACAGCCCCCTAGTAATCACTAGTGTGTGTGTGTGTGTGTGTGTGTGTGTGTTCTCACTGCACAGATGGGTTAAATGCGGAGGACAAATTTCGATTGGGGTGTAAAAATCACAATTGACAAAAATATGGCACGGCACACATTTTACATGGAGGAGTCTCCACGGGCACCCAGGTCAGGAGTGCATGCTAACTCACCATCGCCCTGTCCAGAACCCATGGAGGTGTGGAGGAGGAGGGGCCATTAAGCTGGAGAGATTATCACAATTATCACAGTCAACGTTGCCTAGTTCCGACTCCAAAGACTGCTATAGGAGTGCAAGACGCTCTGAAAACCTACGTGAGCATAGTCTGCAGCCTTGAGAAAAGGCTCCAGAAAAGGTTGGTTCTGATTGGCTAAAGGATTGCTTGTGCAGAGGCTTTAAAACAGCAATGCCCCACTCAATCGTCATAATGTAATATTTAGGCTATATGAAAACGTATCTATATGTTGTGAATAATCTTTTATGTACAAACATTAATGTCATTGTGATTGCACACTCTTAAGGTATTTCTTAGGGTTACAGTCCAGAGACTGAAAATGTTGATTTTATTTTCTGTCAATTTTTCTCATTGATTTTATGAGGTGTTTGGGTGCACTGATATGCTGGAAGATCCATTTGTAACTAAGGTGCAAATTCCATAAAGAAGTTGAAAGGTTAGGGCCTGAATGTGCTGACCCCAAAACCCATCACAAGGACTTTATTAATGTTAAACAAAAATACATACAAATAATTGTATGTCTTATAAACAAACAGGTTCGATTGTAAACTACGAGTTTGTTTCATTGTTTATTTTACATATGGCCCAGTTGTTTATGTTGTGTCAATAATTCTCAACCTGACCTGTCCGACACATGGGGGCGACAAGGAGTCAAACTAAAATAATCACCCTGTAACTTAAAAAGTGCATGACAATATTTAGTTTTTTGTGATCTTTGGCATATTATGGTCAAGGGAGTGTTGGAGTATTTTTAGTAAGAAACGACCAACCGCCCGGGTTGCTATCAAAGTATGATTCCGTACATTTCACATGAAATCATGAATCCAAACGAGTTCTGTTGACATTCATCGCTGGTCATTATCACTAGCCTACTGCTGTTTCTATTTATCTTCACTTTGTCTGATATTGGGAATTGTGACACTGGGGAAAAAAGCTAAAGCAAAAATAACCTTCGCAGTTAAACTGCCGTTAGGTGTTGTCAATTGCATAACATAGCAAAATACGTCAATTAATTTAGTCATTTAGGCTTGAAGATAAACAAGACCACAGCTGCAGTGTCGGTTCAGCAGTTACATTACAATATGGGATATAACATAGAAACCTTCATGACAATCAAATCCCTCAATGTATTCGAGATGAGCACTCACATCTAAAAATATGTAAGGCTAATTATAACATAATTTTTCAGACCAAGACTTTATCTGTACTAATCTAACACTGAATGGAAGCATGGACGTAATTTTGATTTCAAAAGTGGGGGGACATGGATTTGTCGCTATTTAAATATTTGGTTTTAACCGTAAAAACTGGGGGGGACCAAACCCAGCTTTTGAAAAAGGGGGGGGGACATGTCCCCCCAGTCCCCCCCCCAAATTACGTCCGTGAATGGAAGGAATATTCATCTCATACCTTTTTTGGATTGTGATACTGTTAAGCTTTTTCTTTCTTTTTTAGTTTTATAGGCTAGTTATACACATATATATATATAATGTGTGTGTGTGTATGTATATTAGAGAGAGAAATTTTATTTTATAAATGATTATTAAAGCCCAACTAAACTAAAGCCTACAGAAACCCAGGGATGATCTTATAGAAACTTCAGTTTTTAGTAGCAAAAAAAATAAAAAAAACTTAATTTCACAACAAATTTCGGAAAGTTTCAAACATAATAATAATCACAATAGAAGCTATTATTTTTTTTATTATCTTTTAAAACAAAGTTGTTGAACAAGTGGCGGTGTAGTTAAACAGGACAACTATAAGGATGGCGGTTCTCCCACAGCAGCCGTGTGGCGGGGTGACGCCAGCGCTCCTTCCACTCCGCCGCGCTCAGCCATATTGTCGCCGCTCGCCTTGGACCGACTACCCCTGGTTTCACGGACAGGGGCGGAGAAGTTGGAAGGGGGGTAAAAACAGGGGACAGACTACTTAAAAGAGTAGTAACTAGTATTTTATACTTTATAATTATCGTCGTAGGAAGTTTGGGATCCTCACACGGTCGCTGCGCTGGGTGAGTCCGCGACGTTCACGCGGTTCTACCGTGTTTGAGGCGGCTTGGCTAGCCTCGCTAGCTAACGTTCACCCCGGGGGAAGGTGCTGCTAATCGGCCGGGAAGGCCAACTAGCCCCCAGACTAATGGCTTAACCTTCTAACCTGCTCCGGTTTCACTAGAACAAACTCCTGAAATGTGTCTCGCACAAGTTTCTCGGTTGTCTATAGCAAGTTTTGGGCGAGTTGTTTTTAGCTAGCTGGCTAGTTCGGCCGTCAACTGTTAACTTGGCTGGTTAATATCGACACTGTTTATATGTAATATTACATGTTATATTACATGTAATATTAGCCACATTAACACATCAACTAGACGCCTGTGTGGACGTTATAACTGTACGAACTGATCTTAAACACTTGCCATCAACTTGTAAAGCGTCACTGGGTTTGGGAAAGGCGCTAAGTAGCTAGTTATGTTATATAAATGTAACTACTACTGCTAATAATCACAGATTTGCACTTCTTCTTGAGAGGTCAGCTTAGCTAGCTTTCTTTCTGGAGTTCAGGAGAGGTGCTGGATATCTCCTTAAAAAAAAGTTTTTTTTGTGGCAAACTCCGAAGCCTTAGCGAGTATCACTGGCTTTTGGAATAACTTGTTGGCCATGTTTCCGGGGAATCATCTAGATATAATAATTAGGACGGTTCTCAACCAAGATCACAGGACAACCTTGAAAGAGGAGGAAACTATTTTACTAGTTTACACATGTGGGCGTTTACAACATTAATACTACTTCAGGTCAAAGTGGAATATACTGATGCATATTATTGCACGGTAGTCTAGCTGCAGTGTGCATGCTCGTTTTTTTCTGCCTTCTACAAGTTATGAAGCACTTTAGAGCAAGGGCATAAACTTGTCAGGTTGGATTTGATTATTTTAACTAAATGATTTGGTTTATTAGAGCTCTACAAATTTAGCATTACAGTGGACTCCAGGACTCATTTTGCCAACACGAGCTTGCTTTAAGTGATCACAATTAAGTCAAGCGTGAAAGAGTTTAATTGGATCTGTTATAGCAAGGAAAATAACTCAAATAACGCAAAATGTGGCTACACCAAACCAGCATTCGTCTTTGTAATGCATTATGTATGATATTTTAGGCTTTTTGCCCCAGTAAGTTTTAGCTGTTTAGTTTTGTTGTACCTTTTACTTGGTGAAGATGACCATAACAGTGGTTGGATATGTGATTCCTAAACGGTTATGCAAGAACTGCAGAATTGCAATATGATACAGACCCATTGCATATGAGGTGCTTTTTAAATGATTAAACATATAAAATAAGTAATTCACAGTTCTACCCTAATATTGTTTTAATATTGTTAGCATGGTTATGAATGAAAGAAACAATTTAGTCTCAATTTCAATTTAGCATGCATCTTGCATGCAGGTTTGTGTTCCTCCCTGCTGTCTATCTCTCCTGCTTGCTTTTACCAATATATTATTAAAAACAATTCGTACGTAAAATAAATGCTTTGTATAGGAGTTAGAAATATGGTCTATAAGCCTCCATATAAATACATTTTTACAGTTGTTTGTCTATATGGAGATATCTGCTGTTTTGCTGTTGCTTGGGACCCTGTGGAGGAATTGGAAGGGATTGTGAATGAGGGAAACAGATGTTGTAATACATTCCTTTGAATAGCTTTTCTAGTAGTATCACCAGTGCGGTTTCATACGTTTCAAGGAAGAAAGGCCTTTTTACATTACAATGAGTAGTGTTTTCCATTTAAATGTAACAACTGGGAGGAATAATGTATATCATAAAATAGAGTATTACAATGCAAGACTGTGGCTAATAGTCAGATGTTAGCATTTAGTTGCCATAAAACCCAAAAAAACATCAAATGGAGTGCTGCTGGTCATTCCTATTATCTCTGTTAGGTCTTTACTTGTAATCATGTCTTGCTGAATCCCACACTGTATTTTGATGTTTATAAACGTGTCTGCTATTTCCCAGATTTTTGTTATGCATTTGTAATCTGTGCATTTGAAGAAGTGCCTATTATTAATTCTTTTCTGCGTTTTACCCATCTGGAGTGAACGCACACATACACATAGCAGTGGGCTGCCACCTGCAGGGGCACACGGGGGGAGGGGGGTATTATGTGCTTTGCTCAAGGGCACTTCAGCTTGAACTGCAGACTTTACAGGCCCAGGCCCATGTCTCTAATCTTTAGGCCATAGATGCCCAAATTTATGTTTGTCATACAAGTTCCTCACCTTGTAAGTGAGTCACTGATGCTAGATGGTTGCACTGTCAAGCATTGGGTAAATTACCTCTGTCTAGTAAAATGAATATTGCTATTATAAACACGCGTTTAATGATAATCTTTATTAAGGTGGGAAATTACATGAATATGATGAACAAGCAATGTACCTATTTTTTTTTTTATTTTAGAATGTTTTAAAGTGTGTTTAATAGTCTCTGAAGGGGTCCAGTGGGGAGGGGAGAGGTGGACTGCCCATGGTTGTCCCCTGTGCTGTTAGTACAGGCTCCGACACTGTGTCCCTGACTTGGATTAAGTGCTTCAGAAGATGAAGGAATACATTTCTGAAATACTTTGCGGTATGTTACATGGATACATTAGTAAATGAAAAACAAATTTGTATCTAGGACAACTAGCAACAATTTTCCTGTGTGTCTGTATTGACACTGTTACAAATATGCTGTAGTTGTATTTCAACCTGATGTTTTACATTGCACCTTACAGTGTGGAGATATAACTTGGTTCTCACCCTACAACCCCTCTCTTGATATCTAAAATGCCAAAGATGATCTTATCTCTTGTGTAGTACGTTGTGCTAGTTTAACAGGATGTTTGGTGTGTCTTATCGTGTATGCATTCAAGAGTTTGCTTTATCTAATTTTGTGGACACTTTATTTAGAATCAGTATATTAATGTTTTCTTGCTGCTGATGGTAAACCAAGACTCACTGCTGTTATGAGGGAAATATTTTATGTGTGGGTTTTTTTTTTTTTTTTTTTTTTTTTTTATCGTGAAAGTTTCTGTGCTCTGCTGGAGAAATTACAGCCATTTTTGTATTTAATGTTTATCAGTTTATTCAGTTTTACCCACTAGGCCTACCTGCTTTTACGGTAGAAAGGGATAGGGCAGTTGTCTGATTAACCATGCATGTTTTGTTTGAAAGTCAACATGCTTTGATTATGATTCTCATCAGTTGTATTGAGAATTAGATGTGATGTGCCAGTTAATTAATTTTGTGAATTTTGTAAAACATTGACACAATCTACTACACATGAGAAGATAATCTTTGGCATTTTAGATATCAAAATAGGTTGTAGGGTGAGAATCAAACAATCCACACTGTAAGGTGCACTGGAAAACAAACACTGACTCTCCATTCGTAGCTTTATCTTTGGCAGGACTGACAAGTTCTTTTTGATCGGAGAGTTCTGCTTGGCTCATAAGTTTTAGAAAGATGCACTGGTCCTATGCCATGAAGTGATCTTTAGACCAATAATACCTTAAAGTCAACTCTGTAATAACTAGTAGACTTAAGAATGGGGCTGATGCTCCTAATGAGAGATGTCCGATGGATCTTGAGTCAACTCTAGATTATCTATTTGGTTGTCCCATTAGGAGGCCATTGCAGTTATCAGCTGTGTTAAAGTTCACAGTTAAATTGTATTATTATTAAGTCTACATGATATGCACAAAACATGCTGTAATAGTGCTGGGCGGTATACCGGTACACACCGGAAACCGGTGTTTATTTTTGTTACCATAAGAATTTTTCATATACCGGCAACACCGGTTTAAATAACCTTCACCTCTCCGGAACGTAACACGGTCATAAATTGTTTCTCAAGGGATGCTTTTTATTGCTGCGCTGCTAAGCACACATGCAACAGAGCGCAAACATTGAAGTAAAAGATGATGCCCCAAAGGAACTTTTGCCAAAGAAAGGAGCCGTGTCTGTTGTCAGGAAGAAAATGGGGTTTAAAGGACGGACATGGACCAAACAGTCACTTAGCCTACTGCAAATGTTGTTGAGCAAAAGTTGTCATGGCTGGTGGTAACGAGCAATCTGCTGCACCACCCATAAAGCTAAAGCTTGCTAAGTGTATAGCTAGATTTATACTTGATGCGTTGCGACCGGCGCGAGGGTCTGCGCGCCTAAACCGGCGTAATTGCGGTGGCTCCGCCTTTGCACAAGGTTCTCACGCACTGTCACTTGGCGAGGTTGCGCACCTATCGAATTTTGTAACTTCTCGCGCACCGCGCTTCAGCGCAATGAACAAAGTCATGTTTGCAGTGTTACACCTACAAGGTGGAATTCAAGCACTTGTACGTCACTTTCAAGGTCCATTTCAATATTTCCCAGCATGTTAAACTTAAGTTAAATATTTATACATATACTCGAAATGATTCAAAATAATTAGCTTTTTAATCACATTATTTAATGGTCGTTTATTTTCAAAATGCCCAATCTTAACATTTTCACGTTCTCATGTTTCGCCCTGGAATTACAAGAGGCTCGTATTTGAGAGAACTGAAATAGTTACAAGCATTTTTAAGTACTTTAGCCTAAATTCCAGCACTTTTCAAACCTGGAACACAATGCAACATTAAAATCCATCAGGTAAATGTTCCTTCCCCAGTTTTTGAGGGTGTTTCTTTATACTACCACATATCATTTCGGAGAACACTGCAAAGAATGTGATGCCCCAAGTATAAATGCCTCCACCGTTCGCGCAGGTTCACACGAGGTGTGCCTTCACTACTTTAGAGCTACCATTTGAAAACTGATCATGTGGGGCCATGCAAATCTGTATTACATGTAATACTTAGGTGGAGACATTTTTCTAACAGTGGAATAGGGCACTCTTAACCACTCTACTGCATTAATTCTTTTCGTAATCAATGCAGTTAAAACATCATGCATGGGGGGAAAAAACTGTCAAATACAGTGAAACCGATATCATTTTGAAAAATACCGTGATACAGAATTTAGGTCATGCTGCCCAGCACTATGCTGTAGCAATGTTTACCACAATGATGTGACCTGAGCTGAATAAACGAATAAACATAATTACGTGCACATATTATCTATACAACAGTACCTTTTGTCTTTCCATGTTAACAGGTAGCCTACACTGCTAACATTCTCACTGAATAAAAACACTTTTATTGAGCAAATTAAGTATATGGATGGTGACCGTACAACTAGTCAAGTAACAGCTCTGTGTTCTTACATTTGAGTACATCCATTGACTAGATTGCTTTGTGAGTTTTGGGGATCATAGCCTCCATTGAACGCCTGTATTTACCTTGGCATAGTTGAATAGGCAGTGTTTAGTACTGCTTATTATCCTGTGGAATAGATATGCTGTGAACTTCACTGTTGCCCTACTTCAAATGCAAATCCCAACTAAGCAGCGTTGCATAATTTGGTCATTTCTAAAATCCTATACTGTCACTTAACATTTTTACTCATTAATGATGCCAAAATTTGCATACACCAGCACATGTTTAACCTGGACATTATTAACATGAACACAGCATGTCTGCAGGTATTCTGAATGACAATGATGATGATTATTATGTTATTGTATGCAATTCAAGGTATTGGTGAATCAATCAGTCAGTGAATCAGCATACTTACCAGTATAAGGAGCATTTTAAATGAGGTTTTCGAGGAGTTTTGAGCAGGTGCAGCATGTATGTGCGTGTTGTTCATTTACCTGCTTTACAAGTGTAAATACATGGAGGTGGTGAGGGGAGATGGTGTGACAGGTGTAGGGCTGAACGATTAATTGCATTTGCGATATTTTAAAACGCGATTCTCTAATCGCACAGGCTGTGATTTAAACTGGTCACGTGACTTGGGAGCGCACCGAGCCGAGGACGAACGGAGCAAACCCGAGCAGGAGGCAGGGAGGTGGAGAAGTGAAGTTAACACAGCGCACTTTAACTTGTTGCACAATGGCTTCAGGCTCCACAGAAGATGACACAACTAAAAGTCTAATACCAAAGAGGGGCAGCACATAAGTTGTGTGAAATTACTTTTGCTTTAAAAAAGATGCTGCTTAACATCAGGTACCCTGCAAAACGTGCCTTGCTACTGTCGCTACGACGCGAGGTAACACTACAAACCTTCTTCAGCATAAAAAAAAAACTCCACAAAGCCTCGTATGATATTTGTAAGGCTAAAATGCCAACGACCAGTGCTGCATCTTCAAATACGTAAAAGTGTTTCTCTGCGCTTATACAGGTTTAGTATGCGGTGAGCAGCGAAATACCGTAAAATCACGCATATAGGCGCAATAAGATTTAAAGCACGGATGAATCGCAAAAGCGCGGATAGCTTGACCGCGGTCCAGCAGACAGGGTTCACTGACCGAACCGTTTGAAAGTGTAACTCCTTATGGATATAATTCGAAGCGGCACGCTGAAATAACTCGGGCAGTAACGGAGTTCATAGTGAAAGACATGATGTCCGTTAATATAGTGAACAAGCCCGGCTTCATGGCTTTGTTAAACACACTGGATATGCGCTACCAAATGCCCTCACGCACATATTTTAGCGAAGTTGCTATACCTGCAGGGTTGAGTTACTAGTTCGCTCTGGCGCCAACCACAGGCGATCGATCGATCACGATATAATAATAATACTTAAATTTAGTCCATTTACCCCCCCCCCCCCCCCCCATAACAACAAGTCTCACTCCAAGCGATCTTGAAAAGTTGGCAACCCTGTATCTGAGCTGTATAAAAAATGCCGAAATGCAATCGCAATTTATAGATAAAAAATCGCAATTAGATTATTTTCCAAAATCGTTCAGCCCTAGACAGGTGATCATCAGATGGTCTTCCTTAGGTTAGTGTGTCCCTAAGATACATGTCCCACATGTCCCATGTCATGTACATCTATGATCTAAGGTGTGTCTTTATCGGTACTTTTGCGAGATAAATTTCTAATTTATCTTTAATCACATTATTAATAATAGTTTATTTACAAGTTAATTGTTTGCTTGCTTGGAGATTTCCACTCTATGTCTAACCTGCTTCTTCTAGCTAACATTAGTCTCTCCTCCACTGTAGTAGACTCATTTGATAAGACATCAATCTATCAAAATCAGTTTTGTTTGAGAACTGGAAAATCCTCTGGCATCGGCTCATATATATTTGGTCAGACCAGAACACATCATGATTTCACCAAAAAAAGGGGTAACTGCTTGTTTCATTCTGGGGCAAATCAAAGTGTTGTAAATAGGTGTGTACAACCTTTTCCGCCCTGACCAATGCCACATACCTTCTATACAGACATCTATTTACAATACTGTATAAATGCATTTTTTTATTATTATTTTTTTTAAGTATACGGCAGTGTTCACTAGACACATGGCATGAATGTCACTTTCATCAGATATCATGGGTGTATATTGACACTCTCATATCCTTGTCCCAGCACCTCACCCTGACTGGGTGTGTAGGAGTATCAGACATGGCCTCTGTCTCTCCAGCTCTGCAGAATTACCCCCACCTTATGTATGTGTGGGAGGATCCAGGCTGTGTCATATTCCTCCTTGTTTATGTGACTTCATCTTTTGCACGTGGGTCACATATTTCACCAATGTGAAAATTAAATATCAAAGTAGCAAGCAGACCCCAGCATATCTGCATGTACGTTCTTTTTTAAATAACCATAATAAAGAGGCAAGTCCTTAAAGAACATTTTACTGACGTGATCATGGCCAGTCTATAACGGCTGATCTGACTATAAATGACTTTGGCTGGTTCTCTGCTGGTAAAGTGCAGGTTAAAGGTGTTTCAGCAGGACCTGCTTCTGTTCCTGGTACATCAGCATTCTACGTGGAGAGGGTGGTGCAGCTGCTCTCCCACTTTGTTCTGAACTCTGAGCTCCACACACAGCCTGCAGAACTCGAAGACATGAATGCTTCACATGCATCATATGGCACTTGCTGTTAGTTTGATGTGAAAAATCAGGTTCTGACCATATGCAGGTTATTCTGCATATAATAATTGATTGAAACTAATTGATTACTTTCAGTTTAAGGGTATGTGTCTTTTGGAGGGTGGATGGTGGGTTTCGACTGGTTAGGTGTGATATATTAGCAGAGCCAGTGAGGTTATGCATACCGAGCAATACTCGCACATAGAGAGAATTGTTCACACTACTTCCTCAGTTCCACCCCCTGTCCTCCTACCCCATGCCATTACACAGAAATATAGTGCCATGAACAGAAAGTGAGAAGCAGAAAAAGTTCAAACAAAAGCTAGAAATAACTGGTGACTTACAGACAGAAATCCCAACAGCGAGACTAGTGACCAATTAATGTTTTACGTCCTGCTTGTGTATTGAGGAGAAGTCATTCGGGTATTTGAAATGTAGAGATGGAGGTTGTAGAAGGTTAACAGTTTATCTGTACTGTGGTCTACTGGTAGAGAAATACATGTCTACTTTTTTACATCATTGTGACAGGGTTAGTATTATTACTCATGGACCTCACCCACTTGAGGATTGTTATATTCTTCCAACTCACTCATTGGTTGCAAGTCGACATCTCAGATTAATTTAGAAACATCTTACTTAGATTTGAGCATATCGGTGAGCATCTGCATTTGAAGTGTCTAAACATACAGTTTGTACAGGTGATCCCATTATGGTAGTTGTCATTGTCTGTTTCTTTTTGTTTCATCACACATTAATGGGGATAGATCCCCAGCACGGCTATCCACCCCTTTTTGATAACCATCGCAGGGCTGTTCTGGGAGAGTGAGCATGACCAATTAACCTTTTCCCCACGTGCCTGATTATGGCCGCAGTAGTATGAATGCTAAGCCTTGATTCAGGCATGGTGACTGTGGTGATTGCAGCACTGATATCAGGGTTTCAGAGGTGTTCATTTGTTTTGAACCTGTGTTCTTCTCACCCTGGAAGAGAGACAAACACTTGTTTACAGATTTCAAAAGCGTCTTGGCCTAGTCCCGGGGGCATGGCTCCAGGCAGTCCGTTTAATCACACCAGGACTTGCTTTTCCTGATGGTCCAACATATAATGAATTGGAAGCATATGTTTAATTGCTTTGCCTGTTCATTGGTGTAGGTGTATAATGAAATGGGAGAACTCCTACCTGCTTCAGAGCCAAACCCCACCTCATCCCACCAAACCCAACTCAACCTCACCCCACCTCACCTCACCTTCAGAGTCCCTACCTAGACATGCATGCTTGATGCATAGCCAACTCTTCTGTATGTTTTGTGCTAATGCAAAGTAACTGACAGGCCAGGAGGTCTGCCTCCTCGCAGGGAAGTTTCCTGTTTGGTAAGTAGCATTAACCACACACTTGACATTTTATGAAGCTTATTATAGACCCCAAGACAGAGGTGATTTCTTTATCGCTATCAGCATGTCAAGCAGTTTGGTGTCTGGTTTTATAAAAAAAATCCCATCAGTTTCAATTCAGTTTAATAAAGCTAATAGATGTTTACTGAATGTTATTCACCAATTGAGATCCATTAGAATCCATTAGTGTGCCCTGTAGTTTAAAAGCATCTGCCTTGGTGTCTTCTAATTACTTGTAGCTACTTGAAAAGTTTTATTTATCTATGTAACATCCTTTTTGTCACATTCAGTCACTGTGAATGGAAAGTGCTATAGAAATAAAAGTTCTGTGGATTACCCATAAACAGAATTATTTTTTGTATTGCCCATAAATAGAAATTCTTTAATTAGTTTGAGCCAACTCCTAATGAGCTTGTCTAGTTTGTTAATATTTTGTTCATGGTGTATTGTGTCTCTTTTGGCATTTGGCAAACTCAGGAAAAACAGCTGAACTCTGGAATAAAAATTCCTAACTGTCCTGATTTAAGAAATATTCATCACATTTGTATGAAATCTTGTTTGGCCTTTGTAGTTGCACACAAAAAGACCAACTATAAGCCTGTGCATCGTTACAATAGGTACACTACTGTCTACACTACGTTATCATGATTACTGCAGCAGGAGACTCCTTTGTCTCTGTGCCAACATATATATTTACCTATATTATGAGTATTTTATACTGATGATGTCCAGGAAACATCAGCTTGCCTAACATTTGTCTGAGAGTATAGGAGGTAGGGGTGCACGATATGGACTAAAATTACGATGTGCGATAACATTGTTGGATATCCCGATATCGATGTGAACCACGATAAATTAAGATTAAAATACAGAGATGTAGTGTCTCTCTGAACAGCAGCACATTAATTAGTTTTTTTTTTTTTTACTGTGTAATGAATCCAGAATAATTCCAAATATTTTGCAGGTTTATTCAACAATAGATTCAATCTAGGTTTATACTTTCACGAGTGACCGTAGCGCGACTCCACACACCTCGCGTAAACCTCCGCGAACGACGGAAGTGTTTAATCTTGCCGTGTCACATTCTTTGCAGTGTTGTCCGAAACGATATGTAGGCCTAGTAGTATAGAAAAAACACCCCTCAAATACAGGGGAATGAACATTTACCTGACCAATTTTAATGTTGCTTTGTGTATCAGGTTTGAAAAGTGCTGGAATTTAGGCTAAAGTACTTGAAATTGTAACTACTTCGTTTCACAACAAATATCTGTCTGACTGAACAGTTCTCTTGTAATTACATTAACAAATACGAGCCTCTTGTAATTCCAGGACGAAACATGAAAGAACGTGAAGACGTTAAGATTGGGCGTTTTGAAAATAAACAACCATTAAATAATGTGATAAAAAAAAAGCGAATTATTTCGAATCATTTAGAGTACAGTATATGTATACATATTTAACTCAATTAAGTTTAACGAGCTGGGAATTATTGAAATGGACCTTGAAAGTGACGTACAAGTGCTTTAATTCCACCTTGTATAGGTGTATGAACCCGGTAAACATGACTGTTCTCATTGCGCTGAGACGCGGCGCGCGAGAACTTACAAAATTCGAGAGGTGCCGACCTCGTGAATCGACAGCGCGCGAGACCATCGCGCACGGGCGAAGCCACCGTGATTACGTTATTTTCGCCTTGCGGACCCTCGCGCTGCATCAAGTGTAAACCAGGCTTAAACCAAATCGCGTGTCTGATGAGCGTGTTCACCTCACTCTGCCTCTTGCCTACTTACGTCACGTGATCATAGTCTGCAGCGTGAATAGCTCCCTCTATTGCTGGACGAGGATAATGCAATTTGAGTTTGCTGTTATTCAAGGAGTTATCGTGGCTCTTTCGATGTGTTTATCGTGAAACTTCACATCGCGATAACGATAAAAATACGATTCATCGTGCAGCCCTAATAGGAGGGGTTCATTATCTGGTCTTAACCCACCTGTCCTGTCAACAGGTGACTGAAAATATTGTAGAGTAATTACATAAGTACATAAATGATGCATTTAAGATATATAGACAGTTCCTTAGTAGTTACTGTATTTCTCCTGTTAGCTAAAGATTGGCTAGACATTGTTTTTGGTCATCATACAACAATAAAAACTAGTCCTATCATATGAAAGTACTGTATACCCACTTATACAGTAGTAATATATACTATGACAGTTCAAATGTATGTAAATGGCATTTTGGTTTTTGCGTAACCCTGTAATAAGTAATACATTTGGTACCACTTAATATGAAGTGGACCCAAACATTCAGACTAGTTGTTTTAAAGCATTGGGTACTACAGTAAAGTGGTAGTAAATAAAGTAGCAGAAAGCCAAACTGGAGTAATCATGTCTGGAGTATTTTGTGTCTGAGATCATTAACATGTTAAAATGTGACTAATCTTTCATATTACATAGCATATTACATAAATATGCCTGGAAATTAGCTAATAATGGGCTTTTGAAATGTGACTATATAGCTATGTTGCAAGCTGTGTGTAAAATGTACATTACCTAAGTAAATAGCATAAGGCTTTGGATAAATATGGCCAGATGAAGCTATTAAAGCATCCATATGCTAATATGTCTTTGTATCTCTTCATAACACGTAAGAGTTTTACAGAATGGTGCTATTTTAGCACTGCTACCTCCTGTCTCTGTAGCTATTGGTAAAATATGTGGATGTAGGCTAATTGAGAACAAACTCTCACTGTTGGGCATCACTCGGTTTAATAATAGATTCAGCCAATGCAGACCTGCATTCGTGCACATAAACAACATAATGGAGACAAATATAGCCATTATTTAAATATCTACATACATATTCATGCCAGCATATCCTTGCACACCCATACACAATTACCACACTGTACCTGTACCAAAGAACTGTACCATTTCTTGTATCAACATTAGAATTTTTGCTTTAAATTTACTCAGATTTTGTCTCATTGGAACATGCCTTTAATGATCTTTTCCATTAATGGATATATTTTATGAATCTTGGAACATTTTAATGCTTAAATGCAAGAATGTACAACTTCAACTATGTCCATGACTAATTAGTCCAGTTCTCTTGCCTCCTCCTGACTGATATATTGTTTGTTACTTTCATTTCTTTAGAGAGAAGGAAGTGAGTCACAAGGCCAGCTCTGCTGTGAGGGTTCTTGTTACCACATGTCTAGTTTTTGTAAGTACAGCTGCCCTGTACTGACAGGGTATTGGCAGCCAGGAAACGTTTTCTGTATACCGTGGAATTGACTTGGTGTTCTATTTTATGGAAGAATTATGTTGTTTGTGTTTTTTGCCATGCGAAGTTGCATGCTACTTTATTTATTCACATATTATAAGGAGATGGAAAGACTAATTTATTAGATGTTACAAATATGTAAATATGTACAAATGTCAAAGTTTAAATGACTGTTAAACATGACTGTTAGTTGGCTTGTCCTTAAAGAAGTCTTTTAAGTCTTCAGGAGTTGTGGCTGAAATCAGCTCCCAGCATATCAAGAATATGAAACATGGCCGAGCACACTTCCTAGTATCATATGTATTAAACATTTTATTAGATGAGACTAAAATGGCAGAAGTATTTTAGCACAAATGTGGTTTCAACAAGAAGGGCTTTAAAAGGAATCTGCACACAATGCTGTTATAGCCAGTAATGTTGCACTTGTGAAGTTCTTGGGTTTATCATCTTTCTGCACTCATGTTTTGTACATATATTTGGGATCGAGCATTTGGATCTCTCAATTTTTTGGGCTTGATTTAACATTCTCAGTTTTGTACCTCTGGCTCGTCTGTTTAGACGCCTTCCTGTTAAAATGAGGACTCTGTGTGTGCTGATACCCACAGTTGAATTAGCACAGTGTTGGGCATGAAGGGCCAAGTAGGTTAATGAAATCCGGTGTCTCTGTGCCTGTCGTCCGTATCCAGTGTCTTCAGCTAATTTCCAGTTATCACAGTAATGGTGGGGATATCTTGGGCCTACTGTGACCTGGCCTCTGAAAAGAGTAGAATCCAGGCTTTAATATTGAGTGTGTGAGCAAGTTTGCACATGTGTGTGTGGGTGTGGGGATAGCCAGATTGTATGGTTGTCGGTTAAGTGTGTGCCTCTCGGCAAGGGGTTGTCCTCACAAACTCGTTCACCACATTATTGTTGATGGTGTACCAAGATACATTAGCTATAAACATCTGAGGTGAGAATCACAAGGCAGGACTGAAAACCTGTTACTGAAACCTGTTTGGATTTTTAAATCATAATTCTGCATTACCAGCTCTTGTAATATTAAGGCGATGATTAGCATGATATGCACTGGGATTATGAGAGTATCAGTGTACGAGTATCAGTGACGATAGTGAAGGGTTGTCCTATGATTGTAAAGTGGGTGGACCATATTTAAATATAGAACAGGTTACAACAATTGAATTGGTTTGTTTGTGTCGGGTTCAGCCGACTTTCACATCTTTGCAGTGATTTGTACTTATGCAACATGTTGAAATGCTAAGAGGCTGTTGACTCAAAACAGGAAGTATAGCTTTCACCCTTGCAAGCTCTTAAAGAGCTGACGGATTAAACATATTTTGTCGGTATTTTGGGAAGACTCAATTCATCACAAGCAGTTTTATTCCTTTGAGTTTTTATTTTATAGTGTCTTTACTGGAAGTCTCAACCTATATTTTTGACTGGATTGTGTCCGCTCCTGTTTCGAGGCTTGTGTAACTTTAATCTTGGAAGCTTTTTCTTGGCTGCAATGGATAAGGCGGTCTGGACTGTGCCATTGGGGAAATGACTTTTGCCATGTCGGTGAAGTGATTTGAAGGGCTTCCATAAATGATTCCACAGAGATCTTTCAGTGTCTCTCACGGTACATTGCATGGACCTGTTTAGGCAACATGCTGCTATTTCTAGAGGTATGGTAAAGGGTTTGGTATGGCTGCTTTGTGATAAGGTACTGCATGCTGCTGATAGAGAATTGGTCTGTCTGCCTGTGCTGCGTTGAAAAAGGCAAGACATAAAAATGGTTTCTGTTCTATTAATTAAAAAAAGACAGTTTTAAAGTCGTGCGCGTGGACATAAGAAGAGATTTTCATATACGTTCATGTGTCAACTGTGTGCCCATGCATGCACACAAGCAAATGGAGACTTCCTGAATTATGACAGTAAAATATATAATGCATGATTTTTTTAAATTACAAAATGTTATAACCCATGCCTGTTTAACATACATATGAAGATATGCTACTTTTTAACTAGTGATCACCTCATAATATTGGGTGAAAACTTTATTGAAAATATTGGGTTTCATATTTTACAGAGGGGAGTTCTTGTTTTCCAGTAGTTTTTTTCATATTAGCACAACTTTAATTCTTTCTTATGCTTCAGTAAGATGGCTCTAGTTTCACTGTAAATCTGAGCATTGGTGACAGAAGGCTTAATTTGCTTGTAGTTTCCTTTCTCCAAATTGAAGAGGCTTTCTTCAGTTCTGCTTGTTTAAGTGTTGGAACCTAAGTTCTTGTAAAGCTGCTTTGTGACAGTAGCTCTTATTTACAAAAACACAAAATCACCCTGTGTTTCTGAAGTAAAGAACCGCATGTGTAGACCTCGTGTTCCGTGACCAAACTTGGGCTCTTTTGTCCTCAATTTCCCAGGTTACTGAAACATGGTGGACCGCTTGGCAAACAGCGAGGCTAACTCGAAGCGCATCGGCGTTGTGGAGGGTTGCTTCGGCACCGCGGGCCAGCCGCTGGCCATCCCGGGCCGCGTGCTGATCGGCGAGGGCGTGCTCACCAAGCTGTGCCGTAAAAAGCCCAAGGCCCGCCAGTTCTTCCTCTTCAACGACATCCTGGTGTACGGCAACATCGTCATCCAGAAGAAGAAGTACAACAAGCAGCACATCATCCCGCTGGAGAGCGTGACCATCGACACGGTGGCCGACGAGGGCGACCTGCGCAACGGCTGGCTCATCAAGACGCCCACCAAGTCCTTCGCCGTCTACGCCGCCACGGCCACCGAGAAGTCCGAGTGGATGAGCCACATCAACAAGTGCGTGTCGGACCTGCTGGAGAAGAGCGGGAAGGCGCCGAGCGGCGAGCACGCGGCCGTGTGGGTGCCCGACTCGGAGGCCTCGGTGTGCATGCGTTGCCAGAAGGTGAAGTTCACGCCCGTCAGCAGGCGCCACCACTGCAGGAAGTGCGGCTTCGTCGTGTGTGGGCCCTGCTCCGACAAGAAGTTCCTGCTGCCCAGCCAGTCGTCCAAGCCGGTGCGCGTGTGCGAGTTCTGCTTCGAGCAGCTCTCCACGGGGGCGACCCTGCCCCCCCGCTCGAACTCCTACAGTCGGCCGCCTTGCGGCACCAACATGTCGGACGACGAGGACGAGGACGACAGCAGTGACTGAGGGACCCCAGCCCCCCCGCGCGTTTAGGAATATTTCCTCTCTTCTGTTTAGGCCCGTGTATTTGTATCTCCTTTTTCCATAAGAGTTTGAAATTAGCAAAGATTTCATAATCTTTTGCTGTGATTTTATTCCATAGGCTACAGTACTGGTGAAGTAACGTAACGTTGCCCAGAGTGTATAGACTAGCATGTGAATATGGATGAAATGAACAAAAGGAATCCAGAATTCCTGTGTACACTTGGATAACTTGCAGGTTTACTCTGCATTTCGCAGACTCCATTTGGCACATTGTAACAGCCCACTACAGGAGATAATGGTGGCATTAACATGCTAACCCTGTTTGCTAATTTCACCCTCTAGCTGCTCTTACTTTTTTCTCCTTCCCAATTTCTTTCTCGGTTTCTTTTTGAATTATGTTACCAATGAATCTACGTAAAGCATGTCTGCAATGGACACGTCTTTAATGTTTCTGCAGGGAATAGTGTGTTCAGCTATGTCAGTGCTGATTGTATGTGTACTGACTGTAAATTCTTCAGGTAAACCCATCTGGTGCATGTTATGAGGTTTTTTGGGAACTGTATTTTTCTAGTCATACCCTTGAAAGGAACCATATTTTACACAGTGGGAATAGGAAACCAATAAGAGACAGATGCATATTTTGTTAGGTCTATATATAATTGACCCCATAAGATTCCTGCTAATGACAAATCACTTGGAAGCTTTCTTAAATGTATATAATGTTGAATTTGGTTGGTCCCGGATGTTGTCTGACAAAGGCCTTTCTTGCCATAGTGCCTTCTTAAATATTTTTCTGTAGAAAATTATTGAACTCATCAGCAATCAGACATGAATGACTTTCTTACCAGCTCTACCCTTTTTTTAAGCAACTAACTGGTAGAGCTGACACTAGAATATGGATATAGCAAAGTCTGATGTCTTAACATGTATATAGGTGTGTTTAAAAACTTTATTTTTATTAATTATTTTTCACTTGGCCCAAATGCAAAATATACTTTAGTACAGTCCAGATATCACTATGCACGGTCTAGTGTTTCTTGGCGTCCTGAGGGTGCTTTAAGGTAGACCTTGTTGGACCTGTCCTTTGCGGTTATGGTCCAAACCAATCCTGAGGCAATACTGGCCCTGCATGGAGCTTTCACTGTCCATCTACAGGGACCAAGACACCAACCTCCTTATTCTCAACTCCTTGTTGAAGGAGGGCTTTGTATTACAATGACTACACACACACACACACACACACACACACACAATTAATCTTGGTGGTCATTGCCACATGTCTCAGAATGAGAATTGAGATGTGGAGCATTATGAGGAAGTTGCCTCACGACCTTGCCTTGTTCTGTGTTTGAATCACACGTGATTAAATGCACTAACACTTTGGTTTTGTTTCATGTATAATATTGCAATACTGTTCTGATCTAGCTATGCTAATGTTTCACTGACTGCTATTCAGGTGAGGTTTACAGTTATTGAACATGCAAGATAAATCTGCTTTTGTAAATTTTGAGAACTTTGCATCTCCATAAGGCCATGGTTACTTGATCTTTTGAGGTTGTATGTATTCACATCTACGGAACTGACATTCAAAAGGGAAATTGAGCTTGGATCTAGTAAAGGGTCCTAACTGTGCTGAGTCATTTAACATGTGACGCGAGCTTAAAATGCCAAGCGATTTCTTATGTTCATTTATAAAATTCCTGAGCAGTGTGATCAATACCCTCCCCCTGTTTGTGCGTGTTCTTATCAATGTCTAACTTTTTTTTCTCCTGAATAACAGTTGCTTCGGCAAGTACAGATTATTGTGTATTGTTCTTTCAACTCTGTAATACTGAGAATTTAATCCTGCCTGTGTTGTTCATTATGAGGTGTGTATGTGTTATGGGCGGGGGGGTTGATTGTGTTGACCTGCAGTTCTGCATGTATGTGTGTGTGGCTGTGTGCAGGTGACACTTCAGCTTTCCGCACTTTTGTCCGTCCTCCGTTAGTACGGATGAGGGAGGGGGGGGGTCTTGCATGTAGAACCATGACCGTGGTGTTGGGTAATGAGGCTCCAGGAGAGGAGCAAGCCACCTTCGAGGATGGGAGAACTTGCTGGATCCCCCGCCACAAGCCGGCTAGCTGCGTCACCCGTCTACGCCCCCAGACCCTGCAGCTTCTACAGGCTGCCTGGCTGCTCCATCTGGATCACTCCCTCTGCTACATCAGCATCAGAACATACGCGTGTGGTGATGTATGTGATGAGCGCACATTATAAGATGGGCTACAGTGTCAAACGTAAACATGGAGGAAAAAACTTGACTTGATTACTCACAAAAAAAAAAACCCCACCCCTTTTGATCATGTGATATTGATTTTTTTTTTTTCCAAATACCCCACCTCCACCCCTCTCCAACCATCTTGTCATTGTATTTTTAACTAAAAGGGCTTAATGCTGAATGTAATCCATCATATCTTTGTTGGATACTAATTTCCAGAAAGAATATATCTAAGTTGAAATAATATATCTATGTCTCTTGTCTTTAATACCACACAGACTGGCAAACAGGCAGCTGGTATAGTGCTGTGAGCAAAAGGGAAGTGGTGGGGGGGGGGAGCTTGCTGAGGACAGGGAGGAGCTACCTGAGAGGAGGGTGACCTTGACTTAGTAAGCCTGCAGCTAATCTGTGAGCAACTGTCTATTTGTGAAACACTCCACTATCATATCATTGCTAATCCTGTGCTGTGATGCTATACAGTGGCCAGATATGGAAATTACAGATTACAGTTTTTGGTTAAGGATTAGTCTAATATTTGATGCTGACTTGCCTCTGAAGAGCTGTTTGCTGTTGCCAGGTTACAAGCCTTGTTCCCATTCCAGTTTTCAAAGAATGTAGAAAGCTTTTAATCTGGGGATTGTGTTTTGGGTAATCTCTGCCTTAAATGTGCCCATACAGAACAGGCCAAAATGAGACATTGAATGGAAAAAAGTTTTTCCAATAGTAAGGAAATGAAAAACACGAGCACTAATCAATGTTGATTACTAAACCAGATCCATTGTGTCACATTACAGTTTTCTTTCTTAGACATATTGTGAAATTGACCCTACGTCACACTTGTGTTTCTGTTACTATCAGTAGTAAGTCCCAATCTCACAAAGCTGGCTACCGTATACTTATAGTTATATATAGGTGTTACCTAGTTGTTAAAATCCTGATCTTGAATGTCACTATCTTTGTTCTAGACAGGTGCACCCTTGTCATAAAAAGCTGTGTAAGGGTATGCCTGAGGCATGGCACAGGCTTTTTAAAATGCCAGGCTTTTATTATGCACTGCTAGTCTTCAGGAAAGTACTGATTTCAGGCATATTTTTTACACACTTTCAGGTTTATATCTTACCAAGGTACAGAGTAGCTTGTTCTAAAGTGGGCTCTGTGTGGTGTGTAAACGGTGCAGTTGGAAAATTTTGGAATAAACTAATTCTACATGGAAGAACAGATTTGTTAAATAAATGGAAACCTTGGGAAAATGAAATCAAAATGTAACAATCACAGGAAAAATATTGTTGCAAGGAATGAATGTGTTTGAGATCGAAATAGTGTATTTATGTACTGTATTATACGTCAGGGCAAAATTGGCAAGAAATACACTTGTAATGCTATAGTTACAGTATTGTGCGCCCTCTGCTGTCTGTGTCCACAGCTCGGTTTGTCATAACTGCATGTATCCAAACATCATTCACTCTTTCTTTTATGCAGTAAGGAATAAGGAGTATGGTTTATAGATTGAGTGATCTCTCCATTTTGGAAGCACACCCATATAAATTGATACAAGCGTTTAAATTGTTATCAGTGACTCTAGGGAACAATAATAACCTCTATCTTGGGTCAAACAGTACGTATTTCTTTTGCAGTAATTTTATTCTAATATGTGAGACAAGTTTTGTTCATCTATTGCTGATTGTTATACTGATACTAAATGTAGTTTTTATTAAATACGTGAGTAGCTAACATTCACTGCAAATCTGCAGAAAATCATTATAAACACTTGACTGGAATTACGATGTTATTCTGACTGTGAGAGGAGAGATTATTTCTATCTCATGTAGCCTATTTGTTCCAAGTCTGCTGAAAACGGGAATTACACCCAAACACAAAGAAGATAATAAAATAGGCCTATGCTACAATAATAAAGGACCGTAATTAACCAGACACAACTAAAATTTGTCGTGAAAATTATACAATGTCATTAGAAAAATGTAGCTCAGTTAAAAAATTAAAATAACGATTAAAGTATAATTCGCGGCGTTACAATGAAATCGCTATTAATGTTTTTGTAGGACGCCTAAGCCTCCGTGCGCACATGCCAGAATTCTGTCATATAAAGTGGACTATAGCAGGTCAAGCCCTGGGCTAATTCACGACTACCACACCCCGACACAAGGACAGAACCACCCCCCACCCCCCAATTTCACGACTGCCACGGAACCAAGTGACGTCACCGTAGCGTTCGGCCTTCGTTCTAGGTTACGTCATAAAACTACATTTTTATTAGATGTATTTCAATTTCGAGATAATCATATTTGGTGTCCAGTGGCCGAAGACCCTTGTGATATTAGATAGAAGAATGGGTTACCGCAAAAAATCAGGTGAGTACAAGTTTCTCTTTTTTTAAGGAACGTCTTGAATCGAGTTACTGGGAACGTTGTTAGAAACTTTATTAGACTACATAATGTAGTCTGAGATAAGCTAGGCTAGAAGATTTCTAGTAAAAAAAAAAACGAAGGCTCTATTCAAATCTATAAAACATATCAATCTGTTCAATCTGCTAAATAATGGAGTAATTTGTAGTGGTATTGTGTTGCAAAAAACAAACTCCACTCTTAACATGATGTGTCATAATGCTCATGAATAATAATAACAGTTTAACATTTTAATTGCTCAAATTTGCATATATAAATCAAACACAAATCAAGGAAAAAAAGATATGTAACTACTCTGTATTTTATCTTATACTGCTAGGTTATTACAATTACACATTAATCAGATGATTAGTATGGCTGTAAACAACTTTACTGAAAAGCTACAGCGTAATCCTTACCTACTGGTGCATTTCAGGCCCAAGCAGGACCCGGCGGAGAGGCGGCAGGCGTAGAGGGAGGGGTAAAAGAAAACAGCCCAGCACCTCCCATCACTCGCTCTCAGGTGGTGTGAAGGCGCAGAGCTGCTCCACCACCTCCACTTCATCCCCACCCCTCCCGTCACCGGGGGCTTCCTCCCAGGGTCACCCGCAAGCCCCACCAAGACGGGTAGCTGTGCCCTCCAGGAACTTGGGAGAGGTGAGAGGGGCGAGCGTAGCACCTGTGCCCCCTTTGCCCCCTGTGCCAAGCTCCTGCTCCCCTCTGGGGCATCCTGCATGTCCTAGAGCTAAGAAGCGCCGGCGCAGTCAAGACAGCAACAGAGACCAAGAGGATTCCAGTAATCTGAGAGAGAAGGTTTGGCTCCTGCAGAAGAAGCCAGGAGAGGAGAACTCTGAGACCCACGCTAAGCGCATTCGTAAAGGTGAGGCTGAGCTCATATGAGAAGTAATGGAACTAGGTGTATGAGGTACTCATGTCTGGAGTGTGTTTTAGGTCGTCTTGTGAAACTGTATGAGAAGGGGGATCTGCTGGGCAAGGGAGGATATGGCTCTGTGTTTGCTGGGACACGCAAAGAAGACGGAGCACCAGTAAGACACGTCATCTCTCCTCTCACTGTAAACGAGTGTGTTCAAGCTCAGTTAACATCTTAGACAATCTTTAAACGATGTATTCAATTTAACAAGCGCTAATGACCAATACATTCTCTTTCTATCATTTTTTTTTTTAAGTTTCAGGATTTTTGTAATTCTTTAAGATTAATTGGCAAAATCCCATAAGCATACTTTATCTCAGGAGCTATTTGCTCCTGGCCTTGATGTTAGCACCACTGTATTGCTGCAGAACTGAACTCACCCAGCAAAGTTATTATTTACAACAACAAAATCGCCACTGCACCTAGAACCTGTTTTGTTTGCTTTTATGTAAGCGATTGCATGTAATTAAACTTGAAAAAATCATCGATCAACACAACTGAATTGTTCCCTCAGGTAGCAATCAAATATGTTTCCAAAGCCAAGGCAGAGGAGAATATAGTTATTGTAAGTTTATCATACTTTTATCAGTTATCATACGTTTATCATGTTTTGGTGCATTTCCACCCAGTTATTAGAACTTTCCTTGAACACTTGAACCTCTCCTTTCAGCCAGGGCAGGGTACTGTGCCTCTGGAGGTGGGTCTGATGACCAAGGCAAATGTTGACCCACAGTGTCCCAATGTCCTGCGTATGCTGGATTGGTATGATCAGCCCACACGTTACATCATGATCCTAGAACGGCCAGAACCATGTCAGGACCTGGACGCCTTCTGTAAAGACCAAGGCGGCTCGCTGAGTGAGAGCATTGCCCGAAAGGTAATGGTGCAGCTCATGAAGGCACTGCACCATTGTAAGAGAAGCAGAATCCTGCATCGAGATGTCAAGCCAGAGAACCTTCTGATTCAGACAGACACCCATCATGTTAAACTATGTGACTTTGGCTGTGGGGACTTCCACAAGAACTCTGCATACAAGGACTTTGCAGGTATCTGATGTCAGCCTAATATCAAGCTATCTAAAAGATTTTAGGAAACATCTGTTCTTAATTTAGAGTTTTGTGTATTTGGTTTTTTTTGTGTGTGTAGATCCAGGTCCTTTCAGACAGAGGTCTAGAGTTGTGCAAGCAAAGTGGTTCTTTGCACTTTGCACTTTCAAAGCACTTTGCTTGCACAGTTAATGAAGGACCTCTGACTATAACGTCCTGTTTCTCTGGAAATATATAATAACTGCAGAGAAACTGAGCTGATGAAGGACCTCTGTTTGAAACATGACCCCCACCCCCCCTTAAAATGCTCTCAGCACCTAGTTTAAATTGTCTCTGGTCCCCCCCACCCAACCCAACAACCCCTGCGACAGGTCTGCATGAACAACAGTATATATATATTACCCTTGGAGTTTGAGTTTAATGACAGCTGTAATTCACTAATTTGCTGATTTGCTGCTTTAACATTTAATGTACATTTCCTGTCTGTGTGTTCATAGGCACAGTTCACTATACCCCTCCAGAGTGGTTTCTGCAGCAAAAGTACCTGGCTGACCCAGCCACTGTGTGGTCTGTAGGCGTGACACTGTTCAGATTAGTGTGTGGCTTTCTGCCTTTCAAAACCAGACAAGACACCATAAAAGGCAATTTACGCTTCACCAAGGACCTGTCTGCAGGCAAGAAAACTTCTGAGCAGTCCAAAGACATTTACATTTAAAGACGGCATGGGAGTAATTTTAAACTATGATCCAGCCATAATCTTAGGTTGCATTATGCTAATGAGTGTTAACTTGGTGTCGTGTAACAGAGTGTCGTCAGCTGATCAGCTGGTGTTTGAGTACTAAAGCAGCAGACCGGCCCAGTTTGGAAGAGATAGAACTCCACCCGTGGTTCCAGTGAGTGGGTGGGGATGTTAGCCAGATCAACATAATTGTATTACAATGTTATATTTTTGATACATTTTATGTGTTCTCTAGTATTATGGATGAGTGAAACAGCATGGTGTAGGCAGATGCCGTGGAAACAGGAACATGTGAAGACATCACAACTCATCCTTTCCTTTTGCAGTGAATCAACATTCAATAGTCTTAAGCACAACATTGCATTGCCTCAATATTTGGCTGTTTAATATTTAATTGTTTTTGTTGCAATTCTGTTTGAGAAATGTGACCTATGAAGGTAAAGGAATGTATGTCTTTGAGGGTAGGCTCTATGGAATTCAACAGTCTGTCATGTCTACACACATTTATTTATAACAAGCACTCCATGCCTACTGTTCTTAGGCATAATGTAATGCTGTAATTCTCTACTCCCATTGGTGAACACTCTTAAGTTTCACGCAGCTACTACTTTATTACTGCATAGTTTTAACAAAACCCACCGTCCATTTGCACTGTCAGTGATGGCCCTGCTATGCACACAACCCGCCACCAGAGGTCACACTCCCCAGAATACTAGTGTCTCCACGACGAGCGCCTGCTTTCACCTGTATTGTATAATCACACATACATAAACGTCCTGAAACCTATCTGGCATTGCGAAGTATTGCCAGCATTGTTGTCTGCAGACCAAGCGTTTCTCTATTCATACATTATCCTCTAGTGTACCGACTTCTGCCTGTTATTAAGATCTGTGAAATTTGCCTTACGCTTTTTTGCTGTTGCTATCTGTTTGGAATCCTTGACCACTGGTTACATACTCCTCTTTTACTCCTGTCCCTGTTATACCTATTAAATTATCCTGCAAAAGGATCCTGCTTCTGTGTCTGCTATGACTTTGTTACCCTCTATTAAATGTACAACACACAATCATGTTATAAACTTGTCACAGATGCAGAGGAGTCGATGGTTAAATAACTGATGTTAATTAGTTAAAATTAGCTTCCTATATTTATTAAGTATGCCACACATTTTAAGCTTGTCCTCCTCTGTGCAATGCTAGACTGGCATAAGAACTTGTGTATTGAGATGTCAAAGCTTCAAAGGCACTTTTGGCTAAAGATATTACAAGATATTATTGTTTGGCTAAGATATTACCAGAGATATGTGGTTTTGGTCATAATGCATTTTCAAATGCGTTTAAACAAAAGTGTTAATACTTTGGTGTTATTGGTGTTACTACCCTTACTACCCAGACAAGGGCTCTGTTCGAAATAGACTACTACATACTGGATACTGCATACTGGACTCAGTATATACTGGATACTGAATACTGGTCCTCGTAGTAGTATGTAGTACAGTTTCCAGTATGCAACAAAAGCAAAGCATACTACGGGGTCATGTGAACGTAGCGTTGCATGATGCGATGCAGTACACCACGAAGTATTTTGCGGAAGTAGTAGGTCATCCGGGTATGTTTCGTGTACTGGAAATTTTGATTTTGGTCACATACTGCATACGGCATACTGATTTGGGGCTCGATCAGTACGCCAGTAGTATGTAGTAGGCTATTTCGAACACAGTCTATATAGATTTTTCTAAGTACGATACACTTGATCACATTTTTGGAGGAAGTCGGCAAAGACATTGTTCCAGATGGTTTGGAGCGCACTAACCATAGTTACAACAATCTTCTGTTGATGTAGGCATCCATCACTTCCATCTCTTCATGTAATCCCAGATATGATTGGTAATATAGTAAGTAAGACTTTGTTACAGTCGATTTAGAGTAGTTTTATAATTAATTTATTTTAACTTTAGTTTTTTTGTATGTCAACTTTAGTTCTGTTTTGTATGTCGTCCAGAAGATGGTGCTGTGATAAGAGTAACAACTGGCTGGCTTGACAAGCTTCTTCTTGTCTGAGGGTTAGGGTTAGGGTCAGGGTTAAGGTTAGGGTTAGGGTCAGGGCCTGCAGACCGGCTGCCCAGTGTGCATAGATCACTTTGGTGATGTGCATTTTGCATCTTGCACTCCTCTGACATTCAATCAATCAAAATATATTTATATAACACTTTTTACAACAGTTGATGTCACCAAGCAGCTTTATAAGTGTTTGAGTCCAAGCCCCCAGTGAGCAAGCCAAAGCCGACAGTGGCAAGGAAAAACTCCCTAAGAGCATGGATTTATATGCATGTGTTCTCTATGTAATTCCTATTCAGTCCTAATCTTCTTGATGGTTGGTAATAGCAGTCCAGGGCCATGCAGATTCAGCCATAGTAAGGGAGAATTTGGGGTGGTGAGAGGGGCCAGGGAAGTGGGTTGACATTGCACAACATGAATGACCCGACGTATGAGGATATCTAACATGACATTTTGCCTTCGGTGGTTGTGCCAATGTAGCTGTGGTGACAAAACCTATTTGCAGTGTGAGAAAGAGCCTTTGGGTGCATTTCTGTGTGAATGATGTTTTATGGACTGCCTGAGTTTTTCATTACAAAATCAATCTGATTCCTTGGACTACTTCATACTCTATCCATCAATTACGATTTTGTGGGTTTTATGTATACATACATACACACTCAATATGATTTTGATGGTAAGATTAGATTTGATATTTTATGCATTTAAAGTTGATTCCTTTAATTTGACAGAGTTCTGACTATAACAGAGCTCTCAGTTAACAACAAATTACCAGAAACTGTGGTGTAGATCTGTCAGTAATTTCCACCACAACTTTTCTCGCAGTTGTCTGTCAATAACAACCAAATTAATTACAATACTTAACATAGCAGAAACTACAAGCAGTTACAAACTAGCCCTTCTCCTTTAATACAAGAGATGATCAGTTGCTCTTGTCTGCACATGTCCTGTACAATGTCTGTGCTTTCTGAGAAGAGTGCTTTCTAGCTTGGTGCTATGTTCCAAACGTGACAAATGTACACTCACACGAGGTGACCAACGCTGCAACCTCGTAATGTGACCTCCAATGCATGTCTAAAAACACACCGAACACCTGAGCACTGAGACACCAAAGAAAGAAATCCAAAATCTTCTGTTAGTCGAGAATTCTCCAACTTAGCACAAAGTCAATGAAACAGAATGAGGGAAGCCATTATTTTGTTCTACCCACACAGTAGTAAAAGTTATATTATTCATACCAGCTTTTAATATTCTGTAGTCTCATAAAATATCAGTGAGCATGCTAACTTCTATTTGATAAATGATGAACAATCATAAACTATTGGTCAATGCAAGCCTGATTGAAAGAGGAAAACCTTTTTGTGTGTATTTGTTAGAATTTTAATATACTCTATTATAATTTATTTAATTAGCAAAATGCATAATTTCAATCTCAATTTCATCTTAAATTTACATTCAACAAATGCCTGATTCCAGGACTGATTTTAATAAGCGGAAAATATGCTGCGGAAAATGGCTTTTATGTTGCATAACCACCTATTAATTTCTTCTTTTATTCATTAAAAGAAGACATAGTAAGTATAAACAATCACAATGATGATTCAATAGATTTTAAATAACTTATTAGAGGCATACGGCTCCAAGTGATGTGTTGGTTAAACAAAATTATTGATGATTATAAGAAGACATTAAGAATTACTCACAACGCGTATGACTTTAATGTGGCTGTCTCTTGTGGTGCATAGCGACTGCATGCAGAGAGCAAATACGATGGGGATTAGTACTAGTATTAATACTGCAGTTGGTAGAGCCACTGTGAAGACTAAGGCAGAATTTGCAGCTTTGATAAGCAAATTTGCTTTCTCTCCAAACAGCAACTCAGTATTCTGCACGGATGTCAATTAACTCATAACTACCGCATAATTTCAGTGTTTTGTGATGCATTTTTTCCTTTGATAAGCTTTACTATCAGGGTCCTAACCCAAACATTTTATGTAAAAGTTAAAAGTTTAAAAGCATACAGGAAATACACATCTTAGTTATTCTAATCATCTCCCAAACTAATACACATGCAGAAATCAACATTTTTAGTTCGTCAGTAAACGAATGCTGATAAATGCACTGTTGACCCATGCAGAATGAGAGCAGGGTGTGAACGTCACTGTGTGCATCTCATCCTCACAGTGGAAACCACATGTTGCAAGGGTGCAGATGCTATTTGAAGGTACTGGGTCACACTTTTGCTGCTGCTGACAGTATTTTAGATGAGATATGAAAGATCATCTTCTATATTATAAGGTTTGCATGAGCTCTCAAAGTAATATTGCATGAAGAGACCTGAGACATTTGTACCGGTTCATCTGTCTGCTGTGAAATGGAATCTGTGCTGATGGCGGCTGCTCTCCATATTCTGTGTCTGTGTCAAGGTAAAATGGTCCCTGTCTGACATCTATCTGGTAGATTAAGATGTGTGATGTATGATTTAAAACCTCAAATCTGTAGCAATAATCTCTTTGAATAACTTTTAAAGTTCCATAATAATCCAGGAACACGTTTTCAGTTGCCTTTCTGTGTTCAGTTAACTGTGCCAAGGTTTCCACCAGCTCATGCAACTTAAAAGGCAGAGTGAGTCTTTGTAGAATGGTAAACATGAAATTACTCACTGTACCATAGAAATGCTTTGTTGCGTTGTCCTTGTGAGACTATGAGTCCTCATATGAAGACATTGGAATTAAAATCCATGATCTTCATAGAAGGATTTTCCTGTTTAAAGACATTGTTTAGTTTCCATAGTTAGCAGGTGGTACTAGTTTCAGAATGCAAAGCGAAAATAAACACTTCAATATACTGTAGGAAGTTTTGATAATCAAAAAAATAAACCAGCAATTGCGCAGTGAAAAACTTATTGCACAAGGTGCTGTAAAAAACAATGTGAATTCTAGTGGCAGTTTGTCTAAATTTGCCTAACAACAATGTATGCTAAGTTTGTGTTTCATAAAAGTTTCTAGGCATGGTCATCAAATTTTACAAACATTTGAATTTTAATGTGTGAACACCACAGGAGTTTTTATTGATTTTTAATGATTTAAAAAAATCATTCTATGAAATCCCTGCTATGTTGCTTAAAGGTATATCAAGTTTTACAATTTTACCAGTGTTCCCTTAAGTGTATGTGACCACAATTTTTTAAAAACAAAAAATATAAAGAAAAATAAAAAGCTAAGATTTTTAATAGTATCAACAATTTCAATAAATACTTCTGGAAAAATAAACAGTTCAACAAACAGAATATCCATAGTAACCTGCGTTTTAAAATATACAGAGACATTCTATATACATACTATATAACCTGTCCCCCTCCCCCCACCTCTGGGGTTTTATTAATTTAGTTAATTATTATTTTACCATTTGATGGTAAATAACCATTTTCACTTCTGGAAAACCAAAATGTGCAAATATGGAAATCCTTACCATGTTCACCATCATTCTAGGTTAGATTAGATCTTGCAGTTCAATGGTTCCTTGAATACCTCCATTAACACATCAGTTCATTTTTTTCTAAGAAGAGAATATTTCAGTACGAGAACTCCACTGGACCTCTGTACTGAGACACATACAGAGAGATACGATCTAAAGATGTGAGCGACTGTATGTGC
Organism: Brachyhypopomus gauderio; assembly: GCF_052324685.1. Classification (NCBI taxonomy): domain Eukaryota; kingdom Metazoa; phylum Chordata; class Actinopteri; order Gymnotiformes; family Hypopomidae; genus Brachyhypopomus; species Brachyhypopomus gauderio. The sequence continues at coordinate 19,546,401 of NC_135223.1, read as the reverse complement.
ATGCTAAACCTCAGTACATTTGTGTCGGTGCAGTAAACGTATCTCTGACATCTACAAGGCTGCACAGTAATCTGCTCAAGCAGATACCAGTCATAATTGTCTCATACATGTATGTTGCTAAACATACATTAATTCTATGGAAATGAATGTCATAGCCTCTTTCTGTACTGCACATTACAGTCAGGACATAGACCAGTGTTCCTCCCTGTTTACCTTCAGGACTCCAGGGAGCCACCGATTCCTCTCATAGGACCGAGCCTGTCACGAACGGCAAGCCTGCATTCAAGCACAGTGAGTTTTCTTTGTTTGTTTGGGTGATTCAAGAGTCTTTGTAACTGCCCGCATCATATTAACTGTCAGTCCTCTGCATAATCCGAGATATATCACAACATGGCAACGCTGCCTCAGAATCACTACACTCTGCAAAGGTAAGGAGCAATCAGGAAACTGATTTTATTAAAGGACTTTTATTAAAGTCTGTAAGACAGGTTTGGAGAACAGTACTGCCACAGCGCACAAAGTCTTTGACAATGGAACAAGAGAACACAAGTCTGAGGACCAGTGATACGCATGAAGGGGCAACACCACAATGGTAGACGTAGAGAGAGCGGAAGGAGTAAGACAAGGCCTAATCTGAAGGGCCTGATCTAAAGGGATCTAAAGGCCTGATCTAAAGGGATTCCTCCTGCATGGATCGCCACCTCTGCAGAACTCTATTAAATCTCATGGTATTCCCATTCAAAATAGTGACCATTGAACTTGTAGGGTCTTCTGCACTAATATTCCTCCAGTATTCCACAGCTGCCTATCTTACTATACAACTTCATGAGCTCTAACCACAGTTGTACTGTTGCCTTTTTGCCTTCAAAAAAAAAAGTTTTCCCCAGTGTCCTCCATGCCACAGTTTGACATTTCCACAGGAAGTGACTCACGGGATGTGGCTGTGTGTGCAGTTTACCTTGAGCTCTTGCAACATAGCAACATTATCTCTATTGTATGAGTCTTGACAAAAGCCTGTTGACTGATTTATAGCAAATGCAAAAGCACAGCCAACAATCAAATCTGACTCAAAACAAACATGCACATTTTTCATACATGAACAAGCAATTTCATAACAGAAATCAGCTACTATAACCAATAGACCATTTCATCTAACATTTCTCCTCATACATTGAAGGTGGGTCCTCCAGTCTCAACCTCTCTGCGGCTTGTTCTGGAACTCTGATGACCCTTCACCGAGGCAGATGGGTAGCTTTAAGCTTTAAACATCTGTCCACTGAAGACATCAGACCTTTGGCCCAACAAGTGTGTGAGAACCTTGGCTGTGGGGGATTCTTCAATCTCACGGACAACGGGACAGCACCCACTAACTCTTGCCTGAGTGACTGCATCATCAGAAACTCCACGGTGCACCACTGCACAGTAGATCCACTGAGCAACTGCATGCACACAGCAGACGTCGTCTGCGGTAAGTAATCTGCAGCTCCTGCAGACACCGTAGGGTTCTGCTTTTAGAAACAGCCACGCCCTTACCACCGGGCCAGGCTTGTCTTAGCCTTGCTGAAATAATGAGACTGTGTCCCTCAGAGCACCAGGCGATCCGTTTGGCAGCAGGCAACGACAGCTGTGCGGGGCGAGTGGAGGTGTGGCACGCTGGACAGTGGGGCTCGGTGTGCGATGACGATTGGGACTGGAGAGGAGGAAATGTAGTGTGTATGCAGTTGCGCTGTGGTACCGCTGTGAAGGTGATGTCTGGCGCTGTTGGGTTTGGACCCGGCAGAGGTCCCATTCACATCAGCAGTCTGAACTGCACTGGGACAGAGAGCAATCTGTGGCAATGCAGCACCCAGACGACCAACCGCACGGACCTCTGTGGCCATAAGGAGGACGCTGGAGTAGTGTGTTCAGGTACCGCACATATTCAAAGCACCAGTGCCAATACAACAACATGGATGTTTTTTTCCCCCATTCATTGAATAGCTTCATGAATAACATAGACAGAAAGACAGACAGATCTAAAGCTAAAAGGTAATGGCTAAATAAAGGTCAGATAAACTCGGACAATTAATGCTAATCATCAGCATTTCATGTCCAACAGGAAATGTTACTGGTACTACTATGAAACCAACTGAATTAAATAACACAAACTGGACAACAGGTAAAGCCTGCCTTCTATGTAAAACATGACAAAAAACAATACTTTATTTTTTCATTTAACAGTGAAAAGAAAAAAAGTATTTGACTGTGAAAGCCTCTCTGTCTCTGTGCGTTTCTGTGCAGATTCAGAGATGCACAAGGTGATATGACAGATGCTCACTGCTGTGTTTCTATATAGAGTCTCAAAGCAATGCGACTGTGACGGCCCACGGCGGCAGGATTTCAACTCTAACACTGATCTGTGTTGGTCTGTCCAGTGTTCTGCTCTTGCTGTTGATTTCAAACATTGGCACTTGCAAATACTACAGAGGAAAACAAAATGGTGAATGCATAAAAGCTCCTGATATATTCATGTCTTTGGGGTCGGTTGTCATTCTGCTGTTATGAGCCTCCAAACAATGATTCACTTTGATTAGGATCATGTTAAGCATGCGTAAAGATATGCGCACAACACACATATATAGATTATATGTGTTGATTATTTAGATATTTTGAATCAGCATGATGCAGCACTACAGGCCAAAACACATTCTTGACAAGAGCTAATTTAATATTTCATAATTCGTTATTACCTTTTTTTCATTGAAAAGAGCAATAATGAGCAATCAGGTTTTTCATTCTGCACAGTGTACAAAAATGCACTGAAACGTATAACTGTTTTCATTGTTTGTGTTTACAGCATTTGTGATCTACCAAAGACAGTCTAACTCTAACTCTTACACAACCGTGGGGATCCAGACACTGGAACTGGACAATAGCAACAGCCTCCCTACACCAGCAGCTGTGGATGGTCTGTGGCCTCAAGTCTGTTCAGCACCTAAAGCACCTCAGACAAGATTTGAAACTGACAATAGACAATAAACGTACAGGAACCACAGCATTTCCTGCTGAGCTGATATTTACTCTGGACAAGTTTAGTTCAACTAGTGCTTTCTTACAGTGTTTTTTTGTTGTTGTTTGCTTGTCATTTTTTACTTCTGATGATGGACACCAGGTAAGACATTCCTCCTGCCTTCTCCACAGGAGAACCTACAGTCAGGAGATACTCACAGGACGACAGTTCTGATACCTCAAGTGACTTTGATTACCACCAGTATTACCAATGTAACGTCCAGTCACCTGCTGCTGTGAACTTCCCCAGTAAGCTGTTAAATATCTTCTGCAAAAAAAGCCTGATATTCAAAACAAATATGTTTAAAATGATGTCGTCCAGATAGTTCCAAAACATTCAACATAGTATTCACTGCAAGACTGAACTGACCAAGTGCCAAATGTATTTTATAAACCATCGTCCATCATAAGGCTGGCAAGGCAAGATCATCTTCAATGCAAACTGACAGGAACTGTAGATGTTACAATCCTAGGTGATGCAGCTGTGGTTGCTGAGTGTTCTCAAGCACACGAAACAATCTGCACTGATGGAAATGCTCCGCAAAACACGACAAATTGTAAGTTACATCATATTTTTCCTTTTGGAGTCAGGAGAGTGGAGAAGTGAAGAAGTCAAAGTACAAATAATCCGTTTCCCTGTTGTTTATAGGTGACGTCGATTCAGATAGCACATCTTCATGGGAATTCGACAAAAACACACAACCTGAAAGGGAGAAACTTTTAAACAAAGGTCAGCAGATGTAATTGTCCATCAAAACAACAAACTGATATTAACCAATGTAATTGGTAGTCATACTATAGTTGATAATTGATTACTATAATTCATGTCAGTGGGCTGTGATTATCAGTTTGGCAAGGATGTATCAACCACACAAATACACACTAACTAACTTTCAATTTGCAGCCATAGATAATGCGGCTGTGGTTGGCGAGTGTTCTCAAGCACAAGAAAGAATCTGCACTGAGGGAAATGCTCCGAAAAGCACAAGAAGTTGTAAGCTGCTTCGTATTTGGCCCTTTGGGGAGGTTGTAGTCACTCCATACGTACTGTAATGTCTCTACATTCGAGAATGCTCTGTGGAGGTCAAAAGTAAGGACAAAATGTTTTATTGTGGTATAAAGGTGATTTTGATTTGGAGAGCACATCATCAGGGGAATGTTACGAAAATCCTCCTCTTGAAGAGGCGAAACTTGAGATTCCAGGTCAGTTTAACAACCAAGATCAAACTTGTATTATATTATGGTCTGTTTATCTTTGTTAAAAATGTTAACTGGATTTACATTGAGCACTCACTGCAGATGCCATTGCACAGTAATCTAAAATAAATTGGTCTCTTAACTTTTTTTGTTAAGTTGGTAGTATATGGATAAAATGTAACCATAAACCATAAAATATGACCATATGATCATATCAGATAGCACATCTTCATGGGAATTTGACAAAAACACAACCTGAAAGGGAGAAACTTTTAAACAAAGGTCAGCAGATGTAATTGTCCATCAAAACAACAAACTGATATTAACCAATGTAATTGGTGCAATAAGAATTCAAGATCATCATATTTGATACTATAGTTGAACTATAGTCATACTATAGTTGATAATTGATGACTATAATTCATGTCAGTGGGCTGTGATTATCAGTTTGGCAAGGATGTATCAACCACACGAATACACACTAACTAACTTTCAATTTGCAGCCTTAGATAATGCGGCTGTGGTTGGCGAGTGTTCTCAAGCACAAGAAAGAATCTGCACTGAGGGAAATGCTCCGAAAAGCACAAGAAGTTGTAAGCTGCTTCGTATTTGGCCCTTTGGGGAGGTTGTAGTCACTCCATACGTACTGTAATGTCTCTACATTCGAGAATGCTCTGTGGAGGTCAAAAGTAAGGACAAAATGTTTTATTGTGGTATAAAGGTGATTTTGATTTGGAGAGTACATCATCAGGGGAATGTTACGAAAATCCTCCTCTTGAAGAGGCGAAACTTGAGATTCCAGGTCAGTTTAACAACCAAGATCAAACTTATTATTATTATGGTCTGTTTATCTTTGTTAAACTCACTGCAGATGCCATTGCACAGTAATCTAAAATAAATTGGTCTCTTAACTTTTTTTGTTAAGTTGGTAGTATATGGATAAAATGTAACCATAAACCATAAAATATGACCATATGATCGTATCCATAAAATGTCTTTCCTTTGTGGAGTAGAGGACTCGACTGATTCAGGAAGTACATCCTCTGGTGAATGCTATGCAAACATAGCTGACGTCACGAACCTTCTTGAGACATGTGAGCTCAAATATTCTTAAATGAGGGAAAAAAATAAATCTATGTGCATGGGAGAAACCTAAAGGAATTCCATTCTAACCTCAGACATGACCTCTTGTTTATCTTTGAAAGTGGAGCAAAGCCCATCACTGCATGTGCAGCCCCTCCTGAACCACCACACACCTCAACCAACAGGAAACAACAGTCTTGTCCATCCAAGCTCTCCAAACCAAGGTATTCTTAAATGCATCAACTTCTCTGATCAAATGTCCCTTACCATAAATGATTTAATTGACAGTCCAGTCAAAACTTGATTCTAGCACAACTTGAACTTGACCAGTACCAAAGAATCAGAACCAGGAAGATACCTGGTGAGCCACTGGCAAAATCAGTAAATGTACTAATTCTGCAAAAATGTCTGACTGGTGTTTTGCCTGTGCATGTGTAAAGTGACTCTTCTACTCAATCTACTCAACACTGTCAGGTGTATTTGGAATGGGCTGTAATTGCTTTCCTTTTGTCTGTAGATAACAGCAGCACATCATCTGGGGAAACATATGAAAATGTAGACAATGAGAGTGGCTTTGGTGCACAACAACTGAACCAGTCCTCCTCCGACAGTGACTATGACGATGTTGCAAACTGGTGAACTTTGAGCATGAAATGCTTCTTTATCACTACGGAAAGTACTACGAACCTCAATCAAATCAGTTCCCCAGCTAGGATTGCTACTGTCTTATTTATTCCATCTCTGGACTTGGTGGTGATGAAATGCTGCAGTTTTAAAAATATAATTTTTATTCAAATACATTATATACACCAGATTAATTTCTGTAATATTTTTTCAGAACAGATTTACAACAATGTACATTTACAACAAATGAAGACAAGTTTAAATATACCTATACTTCTTGAGGTATTCACCCGTGTCTCAATAAGGAATATTATGATTTGCAAAATATGAACTCTCATCAATGTGTCAGCATTCTCAGTACGACAATCACATCTGATTGTGCTTGCCTTACTCTTATTCTTTGATCCATCTCGGTATACAGCACCTAAACTTAAACTGATTAAATGTGAATAACATTTTCACACAGAGCCAATAATTTATTCTGCTATTGAGTGGTCTTAGCTTTGCTGAAATAAGACATTTTACATAAACCATGAGCTTTGTGGCTGGCGTGAAAGAAATTGCATTTTAAAAGAATACAGGATTAACAGTTTCAGCTGTACAATAAAGAAAAACCTGTAGTCAAGTCTCAAGGGACTGGTAAGAAAACCTTGACGAAACCATTCAAAAAAATGTAAAAAACATTTAGAAAGATGTGCAACGTTGATGTGCTATAAATATCAGAACTTAACGCTACATTAAACACCCTATCATGATCCGGTGTCTCTATCCTACAACAGAAATAAGAATATTGAGAGGAAGAATATTGAAAACTGCCTTCATCTTCTTGCAAGTGAGAAGCGCATCTGTATATCAGTGTTTAAGCGAGCTCTTTGGCGTGGTGGAGGAGGCAGATAAACAGCATTAGCACTGTTTGTGTTGGCCGCAGACCCACTTGAGTTGCTGTAAATGTCTCACTTCAGAGAGGCTGCTAGCGGAGTGCCAGCTGCACTGGCAGGCGTACGCCCGCACGCCACGTCTCCTCCTCAGCTTGGAGCGCAGCTTGGTATGGTCCGGCATGTTGTTCCTACATGGTAAGAAGGTAAAACCAGATTTTTTGTTTTGGTATAAACATTCTCACTCAGTCACACATACACCACTATCTCCAATTAACGTCTAGCACCTCCATGTATATCATTAGAAGCAATTAGCCTTGAAGTTCTACTTTGCATTACTAGAAACACAGTTTGTTATTGGCTTTGTAAATATGCTGCGTGTACTTTTCTCCTTCTTCTGTAACTTGACCTGATAGGGTTCAATCTGGATGGAGATTCAACTCTGTCCCAAAGTTTTAAAAAAATTATCATCTGCTTAAAACCAAATCTGCTGTAGAAAAACCAACAAAATGAAATACTGTGTCATAACTAAGGTAACTGACCTAACTGTCCAGGTCTTACAAGTTTTCCAAATTCCCTTTATCTACATGTCAGGTGTGAAGATACAGTTGCCAGCCAGTTACATTAATCATTTAATCAACTACAAGGGATTACAAAATCCAGGATCACATTTGGACTTGAGGTCCAGATTTGAACACCACTCACCAATATGTTTGGATCTAAGGACACCCTGAAAAGAAACTCAGATTTCACAGAGTCCTCATAGTGCCTTGCATTGGACACTGACAAATCAATATTAGCAGATCACTATAAAGCCCCTGTAACACTCTAGCTCATCTTGAACAGTGAAGTGCATTGTGTAATAAATACAACTGAGATCTCAACATAAATGGAAAAATTAGTCACTGCCTGTTTGATGGTGAAACCAAAATGCAGAGCATTCAAACACTAAGCCTAATAGAAAGAAACTGCAGACTGTGAAAATGCACATAGCTACATTACGTAATTCTCTGCAACAAAGTTGAAAAGCGTTTCAGACATTCACTCGCCTCTTTTATACATCACCATGGACGATTCCTGTGCTTCCTTCACTGAGCTAATATTCTTTGTAAAAAGCACAGACATCTCTCACTCAGATTCCTTAAAACAGCATCATCTAAAAGTAATGCATAGATATGAAACAAAATGACTAATATAAAATAATAACCGAATATTAACTTTGGTAATGTCCCCATTTTTTGGGGAGACATGTAACGTCTCAAGATAGTGAGCGTACTCCACAGTTGTGCTGTCTTAGCTAAAATGCTCCATCCACCATTAGCATACCTGAAAAACAGATAGTCACAAGATGAATGCCACTCATGATCGTCAAACATGGCTACACGGAAGTCACAAGAGGTACATCTTAGTTGGTCACATGCCCTAGAAGACAATACAAACCAAACAATAACGATGGCCTTGTTCCCCTTGAATATTATATACTCTTTATGTTTTCAGTATCATGCAATTCTATTACAGGAGATGAACTTTAAACATTTTGCATTCTTAACTAAATCTTAATGTTTATTTATTTATTAATGAACTAGAGTTCATTGACTGAAAAATCCTGAATATAACAAACCTTGATCAATTAATAATTCATATATTTTAAGAATTAACAAACAAAAACTCCAAAAATGCTAATTATGAATAAATAAAATAATCATTAATTAAATATGAATAGTGTGTTTACTGGAGTTTCTTGAATTTTACTAAAATTAGGTACTTTTGGGGTGAAATGATCCACAATGAGGTCTACAAACAGAACTATCAGCAACTGACAGGAGAGACAGTGGTGGAGCCTTCTCACCACTGCTTTACTACAGCCTGTTTGGTGTTGTAAATCTACCTTCCTAATGAAGAGCATGTTTCATGATCACCTGTTGTTTTTTTACTCTTGTGCATACCAGAAGATGTACATTTGTGTGTACTGTCAGAAAAGAGGCAGACGCAGCAAGGTTCATTTGACTGGGCTAAAGAAGCCTTGTCTGTTATTTATTAAATAACTAAACTAAGCTCACACGCTATCAATCATGCCTGAGTTCGCACTGCAGAAAAAGGCCTGTGAGAAATTATTAATCATAACACTCACCTTTTTGAAATGCTTGTTCCAATACCACTTATTATTGAGCTCCCACCCACAAACACGGGGCAGCATCTGTCCACAGAACGTTGTAGCACAATTAACATTTGTATTTTGCACTTACAAAACATGTCACGGATCAAGGAAAGACCAAGCCATCAGCACACCCATTTTCATCCATTTAACTGTAAACGAGATATATAGCTTGCTATTAAATATGATGATATCACATATAAAGATGCTGAGATTTTAAGAAAAATAAATTGATTTTGGAAGTGTTTTATTCCACTTCCACCTGGCTTTCTTACTTTTTAAAACGCACTGGAGGAGAAAAATCTTTAGCACAAGCATTTGTTGCAATGGGAATCTGTTAAAAATAAAGAAACAGACCAGTTAAACATAGTCAGCAACACCACACCACAGTCACTGGACCAACTACTCTGCTCCATCCACTCACGTGTGAGCTGCCAGTCTCCCAGTCATCATCAAGTATTTCCTGGAGCACAGCATCAATGTTCTCGGCCCTGTCGGATTTCTCTTGATCTTTAGTCCTGACAGTGAAAAACGAACATGTAGAGTACCTTAGTACTATCAATATAGAATATATAACTAACTACTTAGGCTACAAAATCACATAACACATCGCTGCCCAGCTGGCTGTAACACAGTCAAGTGTGGATTATATTTTTACTGTCGTTGTTCTCCAAAACCTGGAGGTGTCTGATGGAGTGATGGAGATGTCTAGGGTGTATACCTGCCCATGGGCTCGTCGTTGTTTTGTCGTCTGTCTTGGTTTGTCGTCAGATTAGAAGACAGTGAAGCACTGCGGCAAAATCTCGTTTCAACCTCGTCTAGTAAGTCGTCCAAATGCTCCGCCATGACGGAGGGTCGGTGTCGCTTCTTTAGTAAAGCTCCCTTCACGTCCACATTTCGCCTGCGGACCAGTGTACGCAACGGAACCGAGGACGTTAGTACCTCAGCCGTGTGTGGGCTTTCTGGTGTCCATTAGGTTCGCCCACTGAACACTAATGATAACGCAACCACACACAAATGTATAAAGTGAAATAACGCAGTTACCCTTATCGCTAGTAGTTAGCTAACTAACTTAAGAAATGTTCAAAACACGTCCCACTAAAAACCAGCTGCTTCCGAGTGGGTTTGTTTGTGCTTTTCCAAACGTCCAGATGAAATAAAGCTGTTTTGCTTATAAACATGCACTAAATGTCATTAACTAGATCCTGTGTTGATGAATTAAGTCGTTTCACTGTTTCGATGGAGGTTGCTGGAGAGCTTTAGGGACGGCTCCCAGAATGCCTTGCGTCGCTCTCGTCTCGGTGTATGTTTACTGTCGATTACAGAAAGGCGATCACATAAGTTTGGCGCACTAACCAGAATGAGTTTAGTTAAATCTCCCCTTCCCCGAACATGGTGAATCCTATACCTGTATGTTAAAATACTTCCACAAACGTGATGCGTGATGCTGAAGTACAAAAGCGACGTTGTCGGCAGGATTCGAACCTGCGCGGGGAGACCCCAATGGATTTCTAGTCCATCGCCTTAACCACTCGGCCACGACAACACGGAAACATGGGTTTAGTTTGATCTCTTTAATAGACACATATAACACATCGTTTATGTAATCGTAAAAGATGACTGACACATATTAAATGTCAACAATGATCAAAAAATAAACCGTGTTGTGTGCTTGAATTGTTTTTAATAAAGTTGAGTTATCAATAAAGTACATACATCAGAGCAAAATTTATGCTCCATTATTTTCATTGCACAGTTAGTTCAGTTGATCCGACAATTCGCTCCGTTCTTCACAGAACCTCGAAGTTCAACTTTGAGGGCGGAAAACAGGAGTTCCCTGACCGGGAACCAAACCTGGGCCGCGGCGGTGAGAGCACCAAATCCACTAGACCACCAGGGACTTCACAGCGGGCCGTTTGACACGTTAATCCTCGGGCAATACCGTGAATTTCTTTATCCTGTTTAGGTGATCGACCTAGTCCCAAAATCCAGCACTTGAAGATTGTAGTGTCACACATAATCCTGTGGTAATATCTTGGATACTACTCCTTTTGATTCCAAACTAACAATCATTTGTTTTATTTGATTGATCTTCTTTAACCGAGCATCCTTTGAGAACTTGCTGTATTTGTGGCTTATTAGTGTATTCCTTAGACATATCTGGAAAAAATGATGAACATTATGAGTAATGCTCTTTGTTCTTATGAGTAATGTTCTTTGTCTGTAGTCTTTGCAGTTTAATCAGTTATTAACATTTTTAAACAATGTATATTTGCGTTTTAACAACAACTATCAAAATACAACAATTATCAAAATACAATAAAAGGGTTACTTACATAGCTTACAGAGAACATCATTAAAGATACAACAAGTAGACTGATAGCAAACACCACATAAAAGGAATCTTCTTCTGATTCACTGGCATCATCTATGGGTTGCTCTAAGGATAGACAAAACACAAGAACATTTCTATGATTCAATTCTTCAGGATTCAATTCGATTCACGAATAACATCCACTTTACATGTTTAAATTCAAAAAGTGAATTTCTTTGCACTTACCATGTACCCTGAGGTACACATTCCCCTCCTGGTTTTGATGGCCAAGAGGTGCAAGCAGAAAGCAGCGGTACCACCCGGTGTCTCGCAGGGTCAGGTCGGGCAGGACCAGGCTCTGTGCATCTCCCAACACGTCTATATCCCGAACCGAGCCGTTGTATTTCTGAAGAATGCTGTTAGGTTGTGTCAGCAACTTTCTTACTATACCATTCAACTGGTGAGAGGGAGCATCACTGACCTGAAAATGTGAAGGAAAACAAATCAGTTGGATTTTCAGCTGCAGTGTCCTACAATGTTTTACATTCATGGCGTTATGACTGGCGAATCATAAAGCAAAACAGGCTATTTCAAAGATTATTTCTGGTTATTTCTGGTCCTGGAACATCTCCAGGACCTGGATGTTCGTATAGCCTACTACTCGTGTGCTGCTACAACTACTGTTCCTTTCTCTCAACAACTGCATGTTCCTGTATTGAGTATTTTTCAGTTTTATTCAATATTTCTCATGTTTGCTGCACTTCTCACTGAACACAGTGAACACATCCTACCTTGTACCATATGACAGAGCGATATTTCACCCCGGGTTTACACGGTGCCGGACACCGCAGCACAGCAGCCTCGCCGCAGGTGGCGGACACCTCCGGTCTCTCCGGTCCGCCGTGTGCTGCCACCGCTGCGGGGGCAAAACTGCGCCATTAAATCACATTTAATGTGTCATTACTTTGCTGTCACAGTAAACAGCCAAACGAACTGACGAAAGCAAGACAGATGCTGGACTTACCACATGTGAGGAGGAGAAGGCTGAATGTTGTGTGCATTGTTACGGCCAGACGGACTACGCGTCTCCGTACCACGATATGACTGTGTGTGTATATATATATATATCGTCACTGATATAGACAAGGTCGTCAAAAGGGAGGTGGGAAATACCCACAGCGTGCGGTCCTCCCCCGTCCTCCCTCCTCCCTCCTCCCGTCCTCCCCCGGTTATATTTTCTGAATTAGCATTAACGCCACAAAAAATGACGCCTTCCGAATTAATTTCAGCAACCTTTATTCTTTATCACTGTGGTAAGTCATATTAATCAGTCATTTTACATGGATGCATATAGCTAGCCTGTAGTAGCACAACCCCATTGATTTACTGCAGCGTATATATCGCTTTACTACATTTATTTGGGGCGCTTATCTAAATATTATCATATGCTAACGGAAGTACGGTACTCAACACGTGCGTTATCACTATTCTTCAGTCGCAGGCTACAGGTTTCTCTGCCTGATTGGAATGCTGTTAAATAATTGACGTATTAAACTTGTATTATACTTTTTTAATAAATAATGCTGTTATATAATAGTTTAGATTTTCTTACAACTTGTTTACAAACTCATTTTTACTTCCGCATTTGACGTCCAAAACCCCCTCGTCACTGGGAACTCCCTGGGAATCCCCAAACGTGCTTTTCTGGTGCGGTGACTGTTGTGGGTCAAACTGAAATCTCGGCTGAGATCACCATTCAGCTCTTTAGTCTTATGCAGTTATAAAGGGTTTAAAGATTTTATATTTATCTGTACGTATCAGTACATCGGCACTATTACCAACATAATGAAGAGATATGGAGGAACCAGTGTAATCAGTAACATTCACAAACTGACATGCTGATATATCGACATTATCATTTCACCATATGTAATATTTTTTGTGTTTTTCTATATGTATGTAAAGTTTATGTATTCCTAAAAGAGTTTGATTGGTTGAGCCTAACACTAACACATGAATAAAAAGAAAGAATAAGAGAAAAGGCAGAGACTTTGTTACACTGGTTGATGTTCTCTTGTCGTTCTGAATATATGGTAAATTAGTTTATGTGCTTAAGATAAAGGCATATATTATCCCAAACCTCATTTAACTGCCTCCTATAGTACCTGAGGGTTTGCAGGGTAAGAAAGAGGTAAGAGGTTAATTGTAAGTATCACCTGCTTTCTTTATCTCTGTAGCATCATCGGCAACAGTCCCAGAAACCTCTCAGAAGTATACCTGTGGAGAGGGGTCACATGACATAATCTCTAGGCGTGCACGGACAGATGTGAACTGCGAACAAATCTGGACTATTGAGGACAGTGTAAGTGAAACAAGGCACAAGCTGTCTTATGAGTAATGTTCACATTTGGAATGTTAAAATAGTTTCATTATCTGCTGGGTTAAAACAATTGAGACCACACAAATGCCCCCCCCCCTTTTTTTTTAGCCCATAGGAATATTTTTGAATGGCAATGTGGAATGCCATGAACCGTGCAGCCGGGTGACTCTTGGGCAAATTACAGTCACACACTGTGACAATCTCACTCTGACCGTCATATGTCTCCAGGTACCCATTGATCATGATATCATGACTATCAGTTTGTTACTTTAATTTAAGCTTATGTTACATGCATTTTTCCTTGTTATATTTATAGGAATATTTGTCAGAGTATCGAATAAATTTTCATGGTAAGTCACTCTTTGTAAACAGATCATCAGTTATTTTAATGGAGTCAAGACATTTTGATTAACTGTACTAATCATTCTTATTTGTGTTTTATTGTAGGCATAATCAGCAATGTACCTCCAAATACTGGAAAAAAGAGAGACCACTATGGTAAAACAGAACTATATTCTATAGATATGATCAAACATGGTAGAAGGTTTTTATGTAGTATTAAAGGACATGAGCAAGATGGTTTGCGAAATGAATGTGATAAATAGGGAAACCCTTCTAATATAGTAGTGAATATAGACTCACTTAAAGGTCTGAAGGAATAATATGAAATGACAGCAGTTTTATTGTAGATGAAAATGAAAAATTATGTACTTTTAAAGTGGGAATTGTAATATGGCATCTTCACGGATTTACAAATGGACAGTTGACATCTGCCATTGTCTTTTCATCAGGCATCCTTGCAAGTCTTGCTCTCCTGATCACTGCAGTTCTGGGATTGATATTTCAGCATTACATACCTCAGTGTCATGGAAATAGACAGACTGGAGTCATTCAATCCACAGAAATATTATGAACGTTTAATATAGTAATATATATTATATAAGCTGCTATGATTCTCAGTGTCCAACAAGCTTATTTCTGTTTTTTTTTCTGTATATGTGTCATTTATTTGTTTATTATTCAATGCATTATTATTATTGAATTGATATTTCTTTAGACATCATTGACAATTGTTACAATGTTCCTTCCTTTGCTATTGTACTTTTGGAGGACATTGTCTTATACATGTTTACATGCTAAATAAGTCACATCGAAGTCTAGAAAAAGTCATTTCTTTATCATTGATAGTTTGGAACACAGTACATGTACATAAGATTACAATATTATTTACATATCGTCTTTATTTGTAATGAAATCAAATCATTACCAAAAATGAGAACAAAATAAGACATTTGTTTCTCAACTGAGGTGCAAGACATTTTCTATGTTCATGAACTCAAGTGTTTTTCATTTTAGTCCTAGTAAGTTTCAGTCATATTTCTTTGTCTTAGCTTAGGCGAATGCTCAGGAAATGCCAGAATGACATAATTAAAAAGAGACTGATAAAGTCCTCCAGCCTTTTTCATCCTTCTTGTGATGTCTTCCAACAAAAGTTCGCTTGAGCCCTGCCTTGTTACCAGTGAGCAGACCACAGGGACAGCACTGCTTCGCACTGGAGCCACTATCCTTCAAGCTCCAGCAGCCTCTCTGTGCTTACATCTTGGTATTAAGAGGCCCCTTCACCAGCCCCTGCTCTTTACGCATAACTGGTGCATGAATGCTACAGTCCCGTGCCTCACACACTCCTGGTACACCGGCATCGCCAGCCACACCCGGCTGACCCACAGGACCTGGGTACCCACGAGGGCCCGGTGGTCCCTCAAGTCCATTCCTGGGTTCTGCAGGATGGCCCGGCAGCCCTGTGTGAGAAAGCAGAGTGAAAAAGTTATCGATAAGAGTGTGAAAAATGTCACATTTTCAAGGCTAGTAATTGTTAAGTGTTTCATGTTTTCTAGGTTGATAGGTTTTGGATAAGAAAATATGTCATGTTTTCTAGCTTGATAAGTTTTGGGTAAGAGTGACAAGATCACCACATTCTTACCAAATCAATGTTCCCTCTGTGACATGGTCTTGCTATTTCTAATAATGTACTGATGTGCTGCTGACAGAGCATGTCAGTAAAGTTCTGCACAGACATTTAAATGCTGCTCACACTGCACACAGAATTAAGAGGCATCTTACCTCTGAGGCCTTGGTGACCATCATGGCCTGGAAGGCCTTTTCCAGGGTTGCCTCGCTGCCCTTTTTGACCTTTCGTACCTTCAGGGTTAATCAGAGCACATGTTTAGGCGTGGTGTTGGTAAACGTGCCGTTCAGCTGGACATTGCATGTATCACTCTTAAGGGGTTAGTATAAGGAAGGGCTGCTGAACCTCTGTCTCCCTCTGCTCCTTTCTGCCCCTCCAAGCCTGTCACACCCCGAGGCCCTCGGGCTCCTTTAGCTCCTGATTTACCAGCTTTGCCCTAGGCAAAAATATCAGGGAAAAAGTATTTAGGGGAAATACACAATATAAGCCAAATACAAACATTAGATACATTATATATATATATATAAAACTGACCGAATTACTGTGTTCAGCATAGCTAGGCATGTGTAGTGACTCACAGATTTTCCTGGATCCCCAGGGGGTCCTTGGGCTCCAGGGGGTCCAATCAGGGTTCGGTTATTGATTGGACAGCCCTGTGAACACTTAGCACGAATGGAGGCAGCATACTGGGAAATCTGTGCCGTCACCACACCTGTACACAACTGTAGAACCTGCTCGTCTGTCAGTGCGGGACCCTACGAGACGCGGGACGCGCAGATCAACATACACATTTGGAATAAAATGTGTAGAGCCAACAATAAGAATGATGCTCAGGGTTGCATGATCATTGTGTGCAGAATCTGTAGAAAATGCTCCATCAACATCATTATAAACACTACAGCTTCCCTAACAAAATAAACAGTAATAAACATCCCTCCAACTGGGATGTAGCTTCTGTGATTCAACAAACCCAATTCAAATACAAAACCAAACAGTCTAATTATCCAATAACTTATGGACTTGTCTACAGTTTGAAATACTATTTTTATGAGGATATCTCTGATATACCTTCAAGTATTTAAAACTGCCTTTGTTCTATTGCTGCATATTTAGAAACTGTGTCATTTGATTATGTCAGCTGTGCCTTGGTAGGACAATCACAGCTCTTAGGACAGCTGACATTTCTAGGACTTTGCTGAGAACACCTGAAACTCTATGGTAGAACACCCCAAACTATAGCACATCACTGTTAATCAGCCAAGTGCAGGTTTAAATGATCAGGAGGACAAAATGGATGGATAGCTTTCTTCATAAAGTGTACCGAGCTATGAAATGTTGTTGTGTAGGCAGTAGTTTGAAAAGATGGGGAGATAGATTTCATCATCTTGCTAGATTATGTACACTAAGCATTGGGAGTTAATGGGGTATTGAAAAGATTCGTGTGAGCTTTGCGATACGCACAGGTTCACCTGGCTCTCCCTTTGGTCCACTGTGTCCCTTCTCACCCAGGTCACCAACAGGCCCAATGTCACCTCTGGAACCAGGGACACCTGGAGGTCCCACACGACCAAGACGCCCAGCAGGCCCGATGTAGCCTTTCTCTCCTTGCTGTAAATATGCACAGTGCACATCTCAGAGTGGCAAGCAGCAAACTGCTTTACAGCAGATATCTTATGGCTTATATTCAGAATTGTTGCTGTACAAATGACCTTCTAGAATTTGCTTATGAACTAGAATATGCCATCTGGTCCTATAATTTGCAAACTGACTGCCTATATTTGCAGACCAACCTTTCTACTGTAGCCCTGTCACTTACAGACTGACCACCCCACTGTTGGTCTATCACTTATAGACTAAATGCAGCTTTTGGATGCACACTAAGGATTTGATGGTTGACTGTCAAAAATACATAAACAATGATTACATTAACAAGCTTTAAACAACAAACCTGCCCTTTGTCACCACGGGGGCCAAAACTTCCCTGTTTGGAAAAAAGGAAGTAAAAGTTTTTTTTTTAACTCTCCATCATGTGTAATGGAAACAGGAAGAGAAAAGATGATGTAAATCATGCCACATGCCCCTACCCTCTCTCCTTTATGGCCTTTCACACCTTTTCTTCCCGTTTCTCCCTGGAGAAAAAGGAGAAATTCTCGTCACAAGATGGGACACCGCTAATGTCATGTGAATTATCATATGGTTTCAATCGATATTGTATACATCTAAAATGTCATCTAAAATGTCAAACTTTACCAGCATTATTAAATGTGTGTAGGACACTTAAGTACCATGAGTCCTGTAAATGCCTCTGACTTAAAGCAAATCCAATGTATGTTTCAAAGATCACCTTAATGCCATCTGCTCCGGTCTCCCCTTTGGAACCCTACAAAATAGGAGTTCTGAAAGTCAGCTTAGGTAACCACGCCAAAATATTTGTTCAAGAAAATTACAGGATAATCACAGGCCTATAAGTTAATTTACCATTCAGTTAAATGTTCACTACAGTTCAGTTCAAACTGTGTAAAGAGTGATGCATAACACAAGAAGATGACTTGTTGAAAACATATCCATTCTAGGGAGTTCACCCTACTGACTAGTTTATATGAGAGCACCAAATACATAGAAGTGGGTCAGTGTCCACTGATGTGTATGTGTATTTAATTCCATCAAGGATTTGGGAGTATGCAGTTCAGAAAAGCTGTTAGATTCACTGGAAAATCACTTTAGCTTGCTAACTTACCTAGTTAGCTAATGTTTATTACTCTGAAGAAAATGTTAAGTATAGCAATCTGTCTAGGATAACCACATTAGTAA
Organism: Brachyhypopomus gauderio; assembly: GCF_052324685.1. Lineage (NCBI taxonomy): Eukaryota > Metazoa > Chordata > Actinopteri > Gymnotiformes > Hypopomidae > Brachyhypopomus > Brachyhypopomus gauderio. The sequence continues at coordinate 19,527,948 of NC_135223.1, read as the reverse complement.
ACAAAGAAATGTCTTATTGCCAAAATGAAACTAAAACAAACAAAAAAAACACCAAAAACCCTGACACACAATGCTTTCTGTATGATGACAATCAAGTGATTGAATCAAGTGTAGTCCCCTTTACTCAGGCCCTGTGATTAATGTGTAGGGAATAGAAGGGAAATGTTTATGAAATGTTTAGCGTAATGGATTTGGGATGTTATGACACAACCGAAAATACTGGTTATTCCTTAAGAAAGTGTATGATCCTTACAGGCTGCCCCTGTAGGCCTTTTGGACCAGGCTTTCCATGAACTCCAGCATCTCCAGGCTCTCCTTGTAGGCCCTAAATCCACAGGCAAAAATATAATACAAAGTTGTTGAGCATGTTTAGATTTTTTTCTTATCTTAATCCAAGTTGTAAGTAAACTATAATTTAACTACACCTTAACTACTGATTAAACTATAGCTTATTGTTTTTTTGTCCCTCTTTCTCCAACTTTTCAGGCAACAACCCCACCCCCCAAACCCACACACGCCCACCCCCCAAACCCACACACGCCCACACACTCCCACCCCCCAAACCCACACACGCCCACACACGCCCACCCACTCCCACCCACGTCCATTATTGAAAATGGAAGTAATGCTGGCATATAAAAATAGACACTGCTAGTAGTTTCACTTCCACTTTTATGTTGTTAATCCCCATATAATGTGTGTGGAAGGGAGAGTACCGAGTACACCACGCATCACACACTGACGTCATGTGACATTTTCAGTTAGAACTAGAATAACATGACATTCTCTGTTTAGATTGTGTTCTATTTGTTCTATCTGAGTAAATGTTAATCAAGCAAAGGATCAACACATATTAATGTTTTTTCATTTGTGCTATATATCGTGCTGAAAATAGCAGGAGGAGCCACCCTGGTGCCTTCTCTCCCGGGGCGTCCCCTCTCTCCACGGTCCCCTTTCAAGCCCTTAGGGAAGAAGAGTGGTGTAAGATGTCACAGAAAATCACACAACACGATGTGGAAAAAAGAAACACAATTAAGACTGAAGGAGCAGGAAACATGTTCACCATGTCACTAGAGTTTACTTTAGATTCTGTATGTTTATTTATTTGATACCTTTGGTCCCATTGACCCAGGAACGCCAACAACTCCGGGAACACCTAGAGGTCCCTGGTGGGTGGAGGGGTCATACAAGAAAATATGTTTTAAACATTTCCAGACCTGATTAATAGAGTATATAAAGTATATAGTGTATATAGTACAGTGGGTGCAAGCAGAAACTTACATCTTCTCCAGGCTCTCCATCACTTCCTGGCAAACCACTAGTACCTTTGTTACCCTGGAGATGAGGCACAGAAGAAAGGACATGCTATTCTAGTGCAGTTCCTATGTTCTGGTAACATATGTGCTGGATAATTGATTTTTTAAACATTTTTATTACCATCATGACTAAGTGTAAATACTTGACTGTAGAAAAAAGTCAAACAAATGTAAATTTTTTTGGTTAGGTAATAAAATGTCCGTCACCTTTGGCCCCCGTACTCCCCTGTCCCCTGGTATTCCAGGATAGCCCTACAAAGCACATGGAGCATGGAATATAAATATGATAAAAAAGAAGTTATATTTCTCACTTGTTAGTGTCAAGATACAATAAGAAGTGTGATTAACTCACAAGGTAACCCTGTTCTCCAATGTCTCCAGAGAATCCAGGAGCTCCGGTCTCACCCTGTGGAAGGAAAAAGGTTTATTTTAACATGACTGATTATCAGTGTGGTTCTTTGGCAAATCTAAACAGAATCTAAAGGGTTGGCCTACCTTTGATCCCTGTCGTCCTTGGGGTCCCTGTTTCCCAGGTTTGCCAGTGGATCCCTATAAAAATAGCTCAACATAGTTTATAACTCCTCATAGAGTGCTGCTTCAGTTTTGAGCTGTTTTGGACAAAAAAACATCCCTGCATGTTTTTTATATCTTTGTGAATTCAGATAATTTTCTAGGTAAAAAAGAACACTTCCTTTAGAAAGAGAGACATGGAATTCCACCAGTATTATTTATTCATGAATAACAATGTGGGAGTTGTTTACCTTAATACCTTTAGTTCCTGCAGTTCCTGGTGGGCCAATTGGACCAACAGACCCCTGTAATGAAAGAGGAAACACTGAAGTGAGCTTCAGGACTGAGTGGGAATAGATGGAGCGGGAAGCACATATTTATTCCCTCTGCAGAGTTCAGAGTTGTGGAAGTTAGATATAACATTAATAGCTCCCTCACAGTAAAATCTAAACAGTATGTTTGACATACTGGTAACCCACACCATGTTATTTGTTTATTTTTCTCCTAGTTCTGGTTAAGTGCAAAAGTTATTTAGGATTAGAAACTAGAAAAACCAATGAAGCTGTACAAATAATAATATTTCAAATAATGAACATAGTTCTGACCTCATGGTTCATGCTAATGAGAACTCAGGCACATGGAGGTTGCCTATGTTCCCTGGGTTCCCATGTTCCAGTGAGGAGATGCTGACCCAACGTCTCTGACTCACCTCACCTCCTGGAAGTCCGACTCCTCCGCGGGGTCCCTCCATGCCAATATCACCCTACAACAGACACCCTCAGTCTTACAATCTACACATTGCATAATGGGTGATTACTTAATAAAGCACAACTACATTATGGCTGAACCTAAATGTTACCAGTCTCAGATATGGTATATGCTCAGCTGTTAGCTATGATGCTAACTTGTCTTGATCTCTGCGCAGGTGTGCCAGTGACCACACCCATGAATGACTTATTTTGAAAGCATGGCAGGTGAGACACCATTCACTCTGTCTCATTCCTTCGTGACATAGATTCCTACATGGTTTTGGAAACATTTCTTTTGAAACTGACCCATAATGAAACAATTAAATGCCGTATTTTCTGCTTTCCTCTGCTTCCAGCTATAGCCTACATGCTACAAAATCCCAAAGATTCTCTGGAGGAATTATGTCTGGTGGCCAGAATGACCAATTAACATACATACTTCTTGTCACAACTATGGGACCAGAGGAAACTTGTGGTTGGTGCATTATAAGATGATATATAAGAGAAAGACATGGACAGAATCAGACAGACTGTGCCATGGAAACATGGTCTACCACGAAAACATTCCCCATGCCAATATGACACCGGCAGCATGGCCTCTTGACTGGAGCAATGTAGGCTTAGCATGTACAGCTACATAGTAGGTGTACTAATAAATGCTCCCCTAGGGTCCATAAACACATACATTGTCTTTACATCCAAACATTACTAATCTCTTCATTTCATTACCTTTAATCCAGCTTGTCCCTTCTCACCTGGGTCTCCAGGCAACCCAGGAAAACCCTATGAGAAAAGGAAATTAGAACATGTGTAGGACACGCCCAAGATGATGTGCCTACACTGTTGGACTCCTCCACTCACCATTGCACCAGAGAAGCCAGATGCACCATCCTCTCCATCAGGCCCAGAGTCGCCCTAAAGACAGAACACAAATGTTGGAGAGGGAGCCAAAATCTACACATGACCCAAATATAAAAAGGATAGGAAGGATAATAGCTCACCACAGGGCCTGTGTCACCTCCCCGGCCTCGAACGCCTTTAGTTCCTTTGTAGCCCTAACAGCACAGCATAGGATAGTCAGAGGATACTGAGTCTTCTTTGAAATCAGTGTCTGAAGTTCAGAGCAGATTAAACTTCACACCACTTACCTCTCTTCCTTGAAGCCCTGGGAATCCCTGTTTCCCTTGGGGCCCTTTGGACCCCTAATCACAAAGAGCTGTTAATAAATGTATAAGGACAAAACCAGTGCTGCCAAATTTCTAGGCGTGTACCTGCCTTACTGAGATGGCCTACCTTTGGTCCAGCGAAGCCCGCAAACCCGGGCTCTCCTGGCTCACAGTCACACTCTGTGGGTCCTTCTTCCCCCAAAGAGGCGTCCCCATCATAGGGCATTTCGGTGGTCAGGGTGGTCACCTCTTTGGCATAGTCATATGTGTCTGTGGTAGTGGCGTAAGGGTAGGCCTCCTCTGTGAGCATGGTGACCTCCGTTGAAGCAGGACCGTAGGGGTCAAACGCAGAAGCGGACTGTTCGTCCTCGTAGGTGCGTGTGGGCTCTGGAGGGTAGTCCACTTCAAATACACAAAAAGGACTGTGAGACCCTGACAGAGTGGCTGGCTTGTGTTGCTCACGCAAAAGATGATTAGGTCCATTAATAATCTCCAATGAGAAATTATGCAAATAAGGTGTTAATGGATCGTGGGTATCGATACACATCAGATTTAGAGACAGATGCAGTTGTTACTGAGTAATGAGCAAGTGTGGGCTACTTGCATGTCATGCGTGGGGATAAAGGGAGTTTCCAGACACTTTAATCCCTTGCAATAATAGCCCACACTGATTTCAATTACATACATCATTATAACACATACATAAGTCTAGTGATCATATCTTTATTTTGCTATAATTAAATACATTTATACATATACAGATGATATGTTGGCATCGATCAATGAACAAACGTATATAGCAATCAATGCAGATTTCACTTAATGTTTAGGCATATTTATTTGTTACGATGAAATGGTAATGTGACATACATATGCCCCCGTTTTAGGTTTGTGATTAAAACCTAACCTTGTAATGCCTTCTGTAATGATTTTTAAATGGTTTCTTACAGAACCTGTATGAACACAACAGCAGAGACAGTCTGTCTGTCTGCATCGTTAACTACATTGTAAACAACTATGCACATCAGGCTCAAACCTACATCAAAATATTAGAAACAATTCAATGCAATTCATCAAGTAGCTACTTGTTCAGAATTAAAGACTAAAAAGGATATGGTCTGGCAGTGAGATAATACTGCTTTAAAGGAATAGCTTAGAAATGCAAATGTTTGCACTGATGAATAAATATTAGCTGCCTGTTAGCATTATTCAAATGCCATCAAGCTAACTAGTTAGCAAGTTAACAAGTTAGACATGTTAGAATGTTTGTTTGAGCTATTTATTGCTATTAGTAAAGCACTAGATTATTTTTTTCTAATGCAGTATTAGACCACTCACATGTTCATGCCAGCATTCCCCAGATTAAAACAAACAAAACAAACCAAACAAATAGTTGGCATGACCCTACCAGACTGTGTATATCCAGAATGTTCATCATATCCACTGACTAAGGAGCCTTCATATGTATGTTCATCACCTACATATTTCAATAGGGACATGGTGTTATTTAGCGAGATGTATGTGTTGAGGATGATGATGAATGACGATGAATGCATACAGCTTGAAATTTCTCAGGTTGCACGTTTTGCAGGTTGCAAGTTTACGAGTGCTGGTGTTCTGCAGGCCTCCTCTGTTGTGTGCTCTGACCTGAGTGGTGGCCAGAGTAGTCTTCCTGGGCCTTGCAGTGGAGCGCACAGAGCAGCAGCACAGAGCTTAGACACACGGCCCACACCTGACAGCCACAGAGGAACACAGACACCATCAACCTCACACGCCACGCTCCTGTGGCACCTCCCCTCACGCCCGTCCCAGTGCTTTAGAAAAACTGGGACAAACGGAGCAGCCACAGACAAAGCTGTAATGTGGAACCCAAGAAAGGCAGAAGAAAAAGCCCAGCGCCATAGCAGAGGACAGAGAGCTCACAAATGGAACTTATTAATAACACGTAGGCATGTTGCACACTTTAAATGTTTTTTGAGTGTGTAAATAAATATTCAGTCATGTATGCATCCATGTGTCCTCGTTTTTTACTGTTGACAAAAACCAAATGTTTTTTTTTTGTCAGTCAATGTAATTTTATAGATATGCTTATCAATATACTGGCCACAAGGCTTAAAAAATATAGAAATGTTGAGTCAATTAAGCACTCAACAATAGTGATACATTTAGCAGTTTCCATTCAGTCACACTATGTTTATATTTTTTAGAATTAAAGTCACTATAATATATATAACTTCAAATTACACATTAATTGAATATTATTTTATTATAGGACTATTAAGGAAAAGTAAATGCTAACATCTTGAATCAGCTTATAGCAGATGCACTCGACAAACTCCAGCAAACTCCAGGAGAAATCGACCCCTTGGCTAAACTGATTTCCACAACCTTCAATAAATTTACCACAACAGCAATTACAAGTGGAGGAAAATATAACTGGGATATTAATGGACAGACAGATGCTAGAATAACTTTTCTTCAAGAAGGAACAGTGCAGGATGAATATTTCAACAAGACTTAATGTCTCCCCCTACTGGAAAGAGCTAGTACTCGTTTCTGAGCAGTTCTGTGCATTCCAATCAGGTAACCTTAAATGGGTGTCCTAATCAGAGATGGGCATTCCAGGTTCAGAAAATAAAAAGTCCTCACCAAGATTTTCTCAGGCTTCCTGGACTGTGGTGATTCCACTAATTTTACCTGGCTTGCACTAATTAGAAAACAAGCTTGAGTAAACTCCTGGGAAGGACTTTTACTTTCTGAACCTGGAATGCCCACCTCTGGTCCTAACGTGCGATTGGCACCGAGGTCTCGAGTGGAATTCCACAATAGATTGGATGAGGACACTCATGTGCAGGAGAACATGGAGATATGACCACTGAAGATCTGCTGATTAGTTCTTCTGTTTAGATATAGAATTAATATCATTAATTGTAAGCAGATATGCAGTGCAGGCCTAATACATTTTAAAAAGCTCCTTTCTTAGGAAGTGAGGACACACTTTTGTATTTGTGTTTGAGTTCATTTAGGTCCACTGTCCAAGTGCCAGACATACTGTCTTGCCCTCATAATTTACAGCAGTTCTCAGGCTGATCTTACATTCCAGACCAGACTAGCTGCACACCTAGATCTACACCACTACTGCTGTCTTCTGATTTCACGAATGCTCTCTTGATCACGCATGCACACTGTGGGCCATTTACATAGCAGATGCAGTGTTGTTTGGCCTACTATACTGTAACCATGACACTGCAGCACACTGGATAAACACATTGGGCAACAAAATGTAAACTTTCACAAACTAAAATAGATGGATCTATTTTACACTCAACTTATATCAAGCATCATCAAGTGACAGGGCATGTTTTATATGAAGTATTACTTATTAATAAATAAGGCTGTTATTGTGCTTAAATATGTACAAACATATTTCTAAAATGTACAATGATGTTTTTTCCCTAGATGTAGCTGATGCAGCATTCAGTGTTCAGCAGTAGTCTTCTAACATAGAGGATATCCACTTGCCTTAATTCAGCTTTTTTTCCATATTTTACATTAAGAAAAGTGGGAGTGCTGTGAAAAACCTCTTAAGGGCGATAGAGAAATTCTGAAAACATTCAGTTTGAAAAAAAAGAATAGACACGGTTTTGTAGCTGGACGACAAACATTTTTGACCAATGTTATCTTTCCATATAGTCTACACCAGTCTACATTTAAAGTTGAAACTCTTGAGACTGAATGGCTGAATTAAGTGTTGAGGTTTGCTGATCATTACTCTTGATAGTACAAGAGGTCAGAGTGAGGGGGCGGAGCTTGTGGACCCCATCAAGGGCTCTCACCATCCCACAGGCCCTCTAGGACAAAGAGGTGCAATGTAGGACATGCACACTCTCTTACTTCTCTGGGTTTTCACCTATATGCCAGGGTTCACGACCTCTTGAAATGTGAGGGGTCATGCAGAGAATTATCATAAAGTCAAGCAGCAATGGAACCTGATATAACACCACAACTACAAAGATCTAGAAAACATAATGGAACCTATATGCAGTTAGACCAATCATGAATAAAACACTGACTTAGACTGAGCTATTTTACTGTATCCTTTACTGGAACTGCAATGAATGCACTGAATCACTTACAATTAAGAGCTTGCATGATGCTCCAGGCAGCAAATAATATGAATTTGTCTATGGCAAAATCAGCTATGACCTTTTGCGTTAGTATTGATAACATTAGCAGAAGTCAATTGAAATGAAAAGCAGCCTACACTGCATTAGTTTTTAACACCATATACAGTTAAATCCATGACACTACACTTCACTTCAGGTAGTTACTACCGTATAACTTGCAAAGCATCTAATTTGAATAACACAACTGGAATGAATCTACCGTCACATCTCCAGTTTGTGGTCATGCAATGAAGAGCTGCTCTTTCTCACCTTCACCCCAGAGCCTGCCATGACCAGTTGCCCTTCCTGCTGGATTCTGTCACGTCTGCAAGGTCCACAGAGAGGGCCCAGTCACTCCACACACGGAGGGCTCGTGGTCTCAGGCTGTGTGTGAGTGTGACTGCCCGCGCTCCTCACTGCATTCACCCTTCCCAGCCGTGGCGCCAGAGCCCCTGTGCAGAAACAGCCATGCAGGTCTCCTGGGGCCTCACCACACTCCCCTAGGCTCCCTCCTCTCCACAGCTGGGTGAGAAATACCGAAACCTTCCCCAAAGACACACACACACACACATGAAATGAGGAGAAAAGCTTATGGACTGTGGGCAGATGCAAAAAATAAAAACTTTCAATGATATGAAAATATGATTTATTGAACTAGATACAACCTGCATTTACTTGTTTTATTGATGTACACAATTGCAGGACATTGTTCATAATGATGTTTTGAAAAACATGTTCTACAAGCTTTTCTTCCTACATCAGGAACAGAAACAAGGTGAAAGCTGAAGTGAAAAACCTTTGGTACTAATTAAGTTAATTTGGGGAAGTACAGCCAGAAAGGGACAGCAAATCCAAAAACTACATGTAAAATCTCACCATGCAAATGTAAATGTGGGTTTGTAACCTTTAGCTTTCTTGCCAAGATAATGACGACACATTTTACTGATCCTGTATGGCCAGGACAAACACACCCACTGAAGGGTTTTATGGTTGGGATAAACGGTACCTTCATGTATCCAATCGAGAGCTTTAGTATTGTTCTTCAGAACTGAATAAAACAACCCTGGGATTACATTGAATATTTAATACAATATGACATGCACATATGGAATTATATGAATAATGGATGAAAGAGATTAAAATGTTTTGTGAAGAATTAAAACACCACAAGATCAGTTCAGATCAGTTTACTTTAATGTGCATAAATAAACTCAAATAACTGCATTAAGATTACCCACAGGACCCAAAGACCCCCCCCCAAAAAAAAAACACCCTGAAAAAAAATTCTTCTGCATCCAACACAAGATCCACATCCAGCCAAACTGTTCTCTACTTATTCTTTTTCTTCTTTTTCTTGTGATGCCTCTCTTCAGGAGAGCGTGAATCCCTGCACACAAATGGACAGCAAAGGGTTGAAATTAAAACAAAAAACACAAGATAACACGGTGAGCAATAAAGGCACATAATGAATGGCCAGTGAATAACACTGCCTCCAAGGTGAGGAGGAATTGTAAACTAAATCATCCCTCGCGGGGCTGTGAGCTGGGACCCTGCGGCCGGCCCTCACCTCCTCCTGCGTCTGCTCTCCTTCTCTTGACTCCGCTGGCGGCTGCGTTTCTTCTTCCGCTTGTGACGGGAGCTGAGCTCCTCCCTGCTGCTCGCATGCGACTCCCGGGACTCAACAGATGCAGCACGGCCTTCGTCTGGCCTCCTGCAGACGGAGGATGTCATAAACGAAGTGGCCAACAGGTGGCAGCACCGGTCAGTGAAGACAGGATTAGTGGCTGGAGTCGGTGTGAATGCCTGCTCAGGGAAAAGGCAGGTAGATAAGATTTGTACACAACGTGGTGGCTGCTGTCACGGAGACTGATGAGAAGATGACCACCACAGCTGAAGAAGCACCGACTTGTGGTGGAGGGGAAACTGACAATCCCTCCTTACAGAACAACCCGTGTCTGAAGTTGCTTGGGCACCACAAATCGACCTGTATACCTCTGAAAGCATGCAGCATAATTCGCAACATTACCTATGCTGTGATGTTTTGATCGCTTCCTCTTTTTCCTCTTTCCACAGTCTGGCCAGTTCCCCAGAGTGGACATTAATCACTTCACGAATAACCTGTGGAATCACAGTGGCACAAACATGAATACAGACTGCTTCATGGACCTCAGCTCTACTGAAGAATTTATTCTTCCTCACTCCCATTTTTTTTAAAATACACAAACAGACCTGACAACATGAAGCATCATTTAACTGGCACATTAGTTCAACCATGAACTGTGTAATTGATCTTTCGTAGGCTGTATGGAGGTATATCGGACCTGCAAGGTAGGGAATAGAAGAGCTCGAATTCTGACCTCAGTGTAAGACTTCTTGGTAATGTGAACATTCTTTGCTCTGTACGACTGGCGCCGTCTCCTGTAGTCTCTCATCTCAGCCAAGACCTCAAGGTGAGACTTCGGTCCATTATGTTGCTCATCTATGTTTAGAAAATGTTTCATTAAAATTCCATGTAAAAATTATTTTACACAGGGAGTTTCACAAATCAGGCACATTTCTTAATAAAAACCACATCATTTGAAACAAAGTCCCAGGGAACTTTCAGACATTTTTCCAGTAACTGCTCTGTTATTGCTAAATGTTTACCATATAAATGCTTAATAGGTGCATGGATAGAAAGTGTGATGTATTAAAAGTCATCGAAATTATACCTTTATTAAGCTTGGAAACAAGATCCACATACAGATCCTCATTGCTGGAAGACTGTGCCTTTGCACTCCGCTGCATGGCCACAACATGATCGTACAAGGCCAACCGATCAGCCACAGTGAGGTCACATACTGATCGCTTGTGGTTCTGAGGAACGGCCACAGGTTCGGTGGAGTAATCGCCTGAACACAAAACAGAGTTTAACACATACTGGCTTCAGGGACAGTATTCATGAAGGAGCAGAGAATCTTCCGCCAAAAACTACTGAATGAGCAATGTATAAAATAAAGGTTCACAAAATTCTACAATTTAGTGAATATTCCCAAAACGTAATGGGATCACCAAATCATGTGACAGAAACGTGTAGATTCTGTTTGCATGTATAGGTGCTTTTTATATATTCTCACAATTTTTGTGAGAGAATAAAGCTGTAACATTTCTAATTTCAGGCTGACATAAAAGGATATTTTTAAAAGGATACAGCAAGTATGAGTGGAAAAATGTCTTGACAAGACAGCCTCTAATACTCACCCCTGTTACTAGAAAAAATACAAAATACAAATAAATGATTTTGTATTGGGACTAAGAAATTCTTAAATAAAAGATTGTTAGACAAATTCTTGTTCAGACATGTTGTAACTTGTTAGATAAAAAAAAAGGTTCAAAGTCACTTAAGTCAATAACCAGTGAACCCTGTATTCAACATATAACTTTCAAATGCATTCTGAAACTTCTCTTATCTACAGTCACGAAAAAACGTAATATAAAGCATCCATCCACCCTTCCACCCACAGTGAGAGATCAGAGTTTTGCTTTATAGCTTACTTTGGCAGTATGTTCCTGGTGACTGAAGTGGAGGGGCATTTGCACGAGCCTGCAGGATTACTTGATGTTGTGTATGTTTATCTGTTACAAGACAGGTGAGAATACCAATAACAATACATGGTTGTGAGCCTCTCCCTAGCACTTGGAACATATACTCACTAACCACATAAAAACACCTTGTAGGTATACAAGTTACGGTTTAGACTGTATCGGCACAGGACATTAGCCATCTTGTGGCCTTCATACGTGGTCAGCTACTGCTTTTGGTCGGACGTTTAGAGAGATGGTCTAGTCTTAATTCAGCAGAGACATGGACACACATGAAAACACCAATACGACTGTAGTGTATGTACCAGCTCGACACTAATAACCATGCTGCTACCCTGTCAATAGTTAGTTGCATGTAAAAATGTCAGTATGCTGGGTTGCCACCCAAAACATATCTATGTAACAGTTATCCTGTTGTTATAAAATGACCAGTGATTAACCAAATAGAAGGTGGCTGACGAACTGTGCATATCAATATGCCAAAGTGGAGTGTGAGCATCCCTCATTTACATTATGGCACCGCCATTAATTCATTACACAAAAAAATTACTTCCCTAAAAACGTCACCTCCTTTGAATGGACCACTCACCTAATATTATGCTGGGAATGTTTGCTCTCTCATAGCAAAAAGACGGATCGTTCATCTCTGCCTGAATCCATACAAGTATAAGATGTTAGTGTGATGTTTATACGCAATGAAATAGAAAGTCATGACTTTTAGTGAGTAACCATTTCTTCACCTGTTCCTCTTTGGAGTATCCTAACTGGACGAGCTGACACACTGCTCTGTGTTTGTCCATGCTCCTACATGGAACACAGTGGTCCTTATCGTAGGAACACAACTCCATATGTTCCTGGAGCGAGGAGCATGAGAGAAGCATGAGAGGACCTTGTTTCAGCGTTAGAAATAAATGAAGAACAAACGCAGGTCCCACATCTGTTTAACCAGTTAGTAAGCTAGATCAATTTATCCATCTATCTGTCCTTAGTGGGTTAACCCAACTATGGGATGATTTGCTGGCATCGTATTATAAATAAAAAACGAAGTTTGACACAATTTTCAAAGAGATATTCTTTTCTGAATTGCATTTGTAACCCTGAAATCTAGCTGACATGAACTTCAGTTCGGTTATTTTTTATAGACAGTTAACTAACAAGCTGCATCATTGTTAGCTAGCTAACCTGGCTAGCTCATATTACCAGGGAGTTGGACTCCAAGTCCGGATTCCAGTCCAGTGCCTTAAAGAGCTCCGTCAGTTGTGTACGACAGTTTTCCGTAAATTCGGTCAGTTCGTCCAAACTCCGTATCCGGTCCTGTAGTGTCTCCGTGAAAGACATTTCAGACATTTCACCCACGAACGGGACCGAACAACACGAACTTAACCAGTACGACCCGCTGAACGTCGCATGAACAGGAAGCAGTTCCTCCCCGTTCCGGTTGTTTTTTTTTTTACAGATCCAGGATCAGTTTGTCCACCAAGATCCGCACCGCTGCAGTGGCCAGGGCGGCGTGCTGCAGGAGTCCCAGATCAGCCGACGGAAGCCCGATCGAGCGCTATTATGTCGGATAAGCGTCGAGCGGCCGTACGTGTTGTGGACCTGAGACACAGTTTGTTGCGCTGTGAGATATTTTGTCAGCCATTACGTTGAGATGGCGGCGTCCAGCCGTTGACTGTTTTTAAGGTGATAACACCTCCGTTATCACGAAACTGACCAGCTGACTCGATAATCTCGCGGACTGAAGTGAAAGCAGGTAAACAACAGTCTCAGCCGAGCAGAACCGAGCCCGGCTGGGTCTCCAGCTAAACAAGCTCGGACTGGTTCAGCTGCAGGGACCCGGGCTGTCGTGGTGCGGGTTGTCCTGTGTAGTTAGAGAACTTGACTCGTTGTTTGAAGGTAAATTAACTTAAATTAACTGCATTAACTTCAGTTAGCTGGTTAACTCAAACAGCTGTGTGTCCATTAGCCTGCTGCTTGCCTACGAGCACAAGAAAGTCACAAAACTGCTCATGTCACTGCAACATTTGACATTTCAGGGTTGTAGATTCGAGTTAATGTTCTCTTTTGTGTTTTTTAAAAGATGAATCTAACCTTTGTCTGAAATCACAAGTTATATTAATATGACATTTGTTTTTATGTTCTCTTGTCATCAGATAAGGGCCTGACACTGGAAAAGACGTGGTATAACACCCACAACAAATATGGGGAATCAGCTGGCCGGAATCGCTCCCTCACAGATATTGTCTGTTGACAGCTACTTCTCAGATATCCATGATTATGAATATGACAAAAGTCTTGGCAGCACCAGATTCTTCAAGGTGGCCAGGGCGAAGCACAGGGAGGGTTTGGTGGTGGTGAAGGTCTTCGCCATCCAGGACCCTTCACTGCCCTTAAGCAGCTACAAACAGGAGCTCGAGGAGCTGAAGATCAGACTGCACTCTTGCCAAAACTGTTTGCCCTTTCAGAAGGCCACACTCACAGAGAAAGCTGCTATGCTCTTTCGGCAGTATGTTCGCGACAACCTTTATGATCGTATCAGCACACGGCCATTCCTCAACAACGTGGAGAAGAAATGGATTGCTTTCCAGATACTTAATGCTGTGGATCAGGCCCATAGATCAGGAGTGCGTCATGGTGACATTAAAACGGAGAATGTTATGGTGACAAGTTGGAACTGGGTGCTGCTTACAGACTTTGCTAGTTTTAAACCAACGTATCTACCCGAGGACAATCCAGCAGACTTTAACTACTTCTTTGATACATCCCGGAGGAGAACATGCTACATTGCACCAGAGAGGTTTGTGGATGGTAGTATGTTTGGCACAGAGAGTGACCAGACCACTCCACTTGTGGATCTCACTAGCAATAGCCAGAGGACCAGAGGAGAGCTCAAGCAACCCATGGACATTTTCTCTGCTGGTATAATAGAGTTTTGTAATGACTTTGTTTCGAACTGATTTGAAGCATGTATAGGTTTTCTCATTATGTTGTTGTTTTGTAGGGTGTGTTATCGCCGAGCTGTTCACAGAAGGGGTCCCGCTCTTTGATCTCTCACAGTTGTTGGCCTATCGCAAGGGACATTTTCAAACTGAACAAGTTCTAATGAAAATAGAAGACCAAAGTATTAGAGAACTGGTACTTTTAATAGGTTTATTCACATTTACATTATCAGCAGGTTTTTTTCCAGTTTTTTTTATTTGCCAATGCATGCATGTCAAATGTTTGTGCAATATGGCTACCCTTCATGCAACACTTTGAATATTTGCCATGTTTTACCATAATCAATATGCAAATTCTCTGTTGTGTTTCTGAGCATTTGTTTGTATTACATTCTTCATAGGTGGCACAGATGGTGCAACGAGAACCTGAAAAACGTTTGACGGCTGAAGATTACTTGAAACATCAGCGAGGCAAAGCCTTCCCAGATATCTTCTACACCTTCCTTCAACCTTATATGGCTCAGTTTGCTAAAGAGACGTTCCAGTCCGCAGACGAGCGGGTGCTAGTAATTCGAAAAGACCTAGAGAATATCCTTCACAACCTGTGTGGAGGAGGGCAAGTGGGGAAGGCTGAGAAGCAAGAGAAGGCATCTCAGGAGCTTGGATCTACCAAAGAACACGGGCTGGTGGTTCTTGTGTCAGTCATCACCTCCTGTCTGCAGACCCTGCGCTCCTGCGACTCTAAGCTGGCGGCGTTGGAGCTGGTGCTGCACTTGGCCAGCCGGCTGAGTGTGGAGATACTGCTGGACCGGATCACTCCTTACTTACTGCATTTTTGCAATGACTCGGTGCCTCGTGTGAGGGCGGAGGCAGTGCGCACGCTGACGAAGGTGCTGGCGCTGGTGAAGGAAGTACCCCGCAATGATGTCAACATCTACCCAGAGTACATACTGCCTGGCATTGCACACCTGGCCCAAGATGAGGCCACTATTGTCAGGCTTGCTTATGCAGGTAATGGCAAGCTAGCTTATAGAAACAAATGCAATGCATAATCCTGTATTATTATTATTATTTTTTTAAGAGCATACTTATTTATCTGAGTTTGTATGATTTGTCTGTTAGAAAACATTGCCCACCTCGCTGAGACAGCGCTGCGTTTTCTGGAGCTAGTGCAGGAAAATAATCTCAACTCTGAACAGGACCTAAATGGAGAAGATGCTGAGGAAACTCTTCATTCCAATGAGAACTATGATTCAGGTGTCTGTCCATCCAAGTGTCACATTTCAGAATTTCATATAATTCTCATTGATTGATTGATTGATTGATTGATTTATTTATTTATATAGCGCTTTACAACAACCAACTAAGGTGACCAAAGCACTTTACAATAAAATGAAATTACATTAATATACAGTAAAAACATCATTAAGTCAGCAGGCTACAAAATGACATTAGTTATGATGAAGCGTTCTGAGCCAGCTGCAGACGAAAATATACAAAAATGATCGATGTGGTCTATCCTCTTCTCACAGAGCTGCAGGCATTGCATGAGATGGTTCAGCAGAAGGTGGTGACGCTCCTCAGCGACCCTGAAAACATTGTCAAGCAGACGCTAATGGAGAACGGCATCACGCGCCTCTGTGTGTTCTTCGGCAGGCAGAAGGCCAACGATGTGCTCCTCTCCCATATGATCACCTTCCTCAATGACAAGAACGACTGGCATCTGCGTGGAGCCTTCTTCGACAGTATTGTGGGCAAGTTCTTATTGCTTTCTTGCTTTGTGGTGGCTGTTACAGAAATGTGGTCTGAGATGCACTTGAGTCCCAACTTGCCATCTCTGCTCCTCCCTGTGCCGCAGGGGTAGCGGCCTACGTGGGGTGGCAAAGCTCGTCCATCCTGAAGCCGCTGCTACAGCAGGGTCTGAGCGATGTGGAGGAGTTCGTCATCTATAAAGCACTCAATGCTCTAACCTGCATGTGTCAGCTAGGGCTGCTGCAGAAACCACACATCTATGAGTTTGTCAGTGATATTGGTGAGAGCATACTTATGTTGTCTTATTAGTTATGAAGTGGACATTAGAAAGATGTAGTTTTCTATGAAAGTTATGGGTGGGTGAGCTGATTTCAGTGCTGACTGTGAGACTGTACCTTGTAGTGAGCATGCAGTGTAATTCACAGCCCAAGGGGGAAAGTAATTCACAAATATATTTTTAAATATTGTGAAGAAAGTAGAGACTGTGCATCTTCATCATGTCTGTGGTCCCGTCAGCTCCATTCTTGTGCCACCCCAATCTGTGGATCCGTTACGGAGCTGTGGGCTTCATCACTGTGGTCGCACAGCACCTGAACATCGCTGATGTGTACTGCAAGCTCATGCCTCACCTCAACCCGTTCATTACCCAGCCGATTATACAGGTGGGACTGCGCGTCGACCAACAGAGATACGGTGGCTTAATGGAGAGGAAGTGTTATAGTGAAATCCATTCATGATTATGCTGGACTATTATCCTGTCTTCCGATTACTAAACAATAAATTATTTTCTGTGTTCTTTGGCAGATTGATAAGGAAATTGTTCTTCTGAGTGTGCTTAAAGAGCCTGTGAGTCGTTCCATCTTTGACTACGCACTCCGCTCCAAAGACATCGGCAGCCTCTTTCGACATCTGCTGCTCCGTCAGAAGAAACGCAATGGCTCCATTCCCGAGTGTCCCATTCCTGATGATCCAGCCATTGCACAACTGCTGAAAAAGCTCCTATCACAGGTCAGAGAGAGGTCCTGTCTGATGTCCTCAGACTTGGAAGGATTATAACAACAACAACAACAACAACAACAACAAAAAAGCGGTTTAATTAGCAGCAGTTGGATTACTGGACAGTTGTCTCTGGAAGGACACCCATGCTTCCTCTTGGACCTTGCTGTGGTTCTACATGGTCCATGAGCACACCGCTTCTGTTTTGAATCTCTTCTAGGGAATGACGGAGGCTGAGGAGGACAAGCTTCTGGCTCTGAAGGACTTCATGCTTAAGTCCAGCAAGGCCAAGGCCAACATCGTTGACCAGACCCACCTGAGTGATGGGGCCCACAGTGGCGTCATCGACCTTTCCACGCTGGGGATCACCGGCCGCCAGGTGGACCTGGTTAGACCCAAGCAGGAGTCTGAGGACAAGAGAGGTAGACAGCTGTTTGTAGGCATGTGCTTGGAGACAGTAATCCCTTCTTGATCCTCAATGTAGTTTAATATATCTGTATTTCTTTATTTGTTTGCAGACTTGTTTGCAGACATCTCTGCTGTTTCTGGTATTAATTAGCTATTGATGTGCATGGTTCTCTTTGAAGTACTTACCTTGCCCATCATTAACTTGCCCATATTTAGATTTTTATGTCACAAAAGATAACTCACTATTATTGTGTCCTTTTCATAAATCATCAAAAGTAAAGTACAGTCTGCAGATTGGTGCATGAATTCTGCAACATTAGCTTGTAGAACCTTATTGTCTTATTGTTGCATTTGGTATGTTTCAGTCGCATGAAAGTGTATTATTGCAGTGCTGGTCTGTGGGTGACTGGACTAATTTAATTACTTACCAGTAGATTTAGTCATTCTGTGCAGTAGATATAGTTGCTAGTAGTAGAGGCTTAGAATGGTTTTATTTGTGGCAGTTTGAAGTGCTGTTGGAATCGTCTAATGCGTTGTTGCATGTGATTTTTCTCAACATTTTCAGATTCAAAAGATTCAACATTTAAAATATAGGCTAAATTTCCAGAAGCTCTGTTAAAAGGGTTGTTTTAAAGCCTTTGTTCTGTGTGTTTAATCTCGGTACTTAAAGCTTATTTTGATTCATACATTCTAGAACAGTGCAACAAAAGATTTGTTTTCCCAATTGAGACCGACATAAGATCTTTTAATTCAGTATGTTTATGCAATTGTACACTGTTGAACTTATTTATAGAAGCCTTTCTGTATTGGTTTTCACTACTCACACTAAGTTGAAAGACAGTTATGTATTAAATCAAGGGGTTAATCTCTGTAAACACTATATCATGTATGTATGTCTAACCCTAACTCTTGAAAGTCTCCTTAGCCACTCCATTCTTAAAGAAAAGTGCTGCATAAACCTCAAGGAAGAGCCTAAATCATTGTCATTATTTAGTTGGAATGATTACCCTCAGGGTAAAATGATTATAAATGCCTACATTATTTATTTTTCATCACATTTAGACTGACTTTACAATTTACAATTTAAATCCAACAGATTAGCAGGCATTGTTTATTGTTTTATATTAGAAGCTTGTCAACATGTTAAACTGCAAAATCGGAATAAAAAACAGCTTTCATAAAAAAATTAATAAAAGGAGTTTAAAGGGTTGATCTACAGAAACCTATTTTATTGATATTTTTGAAATAGTTAATTTTTTGGTTTGAACTGACTCTTTTTTTTTTTTAACTGTCTTTTACAAGCCCGTAAACACACGAAGCAAGACTCTAACCTGAACGAGGAGTGGAAGAACATGTTTGGTTCCCTGGACCCGCCCACCACAACGCCGGCACAGACAACGGTACCTACTGTTCTAGTTGCGAGCGGTGGCGGGGGACCCGAGGGAACTCTGGCTGGACAGAGCCTGCCATCGGAGAGTTCCGCACAGCCTCTTAACCTCCCTCATATTCCATCCTCAGCCCAGGTTGAGCGCTGAGCCGACTGCATCCTCCCCCACCCATCCTCCCCCACATTGCTTCCTCCACACCTCCCCCCCACTCACTCTCCCCGCCACGTCCTCCCTCTCTCCCCCCCCTCTGCAGCCCTCCTTGTCCCTCTCCACTCTGCAGTGTTTTCTCTCTTACATTTACCCCTTTTTAAACCACCCCCACCCCTCCAGCCACGGATGTGTGTTCATGCTCACTTTTAACCTCCATTCGTGTGCTTTAATCATGATTTAATGACCGACTTTTGATAGCTTTACTTGCTGCATCATTAGTTGTAGCTGTTATGTTGTACTTGTGAGGTCTTTGATACCTTTTCTGCTTCATTCAGAGGTTCTGGATCAAGTCCTTGGAGCTCCAGTCAGCTGCCAACTGCTTCAGCTTCCAAAACCACTTAATAGTTCAATTATTTTTATTTAGTGCAACTTAGTACTTAGTTCTGCACCTCTCCACTGCCTGGGGCTGGAGTGGAGCACTAATGATGGACACACTCTTCTGCATTCTAAAGTTCATTAGTACATTAGATGCCCACAAGACTTGAATACAAAGCTAATTAATATATATGACATGGTGGAAGAGAATGAACAATAAAACCTGGTCTGGCTGGAGGTCCCCATGTCTTCGATTGAGAACATCTGACTTATTGTGCTTTTGAGAGTCATGTCTAATTCCCCCATATATATATATATATATTTTTCTTTGTCATGCTGTTAGCAGTGTTATCTCAGCTTCAGTGATTACAGTATGCCAATAATGACAGTACAGCTTACTGTCAACCCAATGATGATTTAAAACCTTGGCTTTCATCTCCATCTTTAGATGTGTCTACAGGTTCTTGAGCCAACCGCGTAAAGAAGGACGCTAGGATCTAATTAAATTAGCAGCACTAAACCGAAGCCTCTCGCTCTGCCCTCCATCTAGATGCCCGAAGGTGGAGCCTCTCAGCCCTGGAAACCACTGGTGCCCCCCGTAGTTCAGGTGGTGCAGTCCATGAGCGGCGTGTCCACCTACCAGCGCCGTGCGACCACGTGCAAAGTGGAGCTGCAGCAGCTGGTCCAGCAGAAGAGGGAGCAGTGCAACGCAGAGCGCATGGCCAAGCAGATGATGGAGAGCGCGGAGTGGGAGAGCAGACCTCCACTGCCAGGTTCACGGAGAGCACCGCCCTCCACCATCTGGGACAGTTTATCTAAGAGCTTCATCATGGTTCTGCACTACGGACAATCTGCCAACACCAAAAAAAAAAAAAAAAAACATTGCTTATATATTAAAGCTTGTAGATGTCTTCAGATATTACATTTGATTTAAAACATATGGCTGTAATTATTGTACAGTTCTTGCGTCGTTTATTAATGCCTGTGTGGTTCTGATGCGTGTTGTGTTTGTAGGGTGGCATCCTAAAGGCCTGCTGGTCGCCCATCTCCACGAGCATAAGTCTGCTGTCAACCGCATCCGAGTGTGTGATGAGCACTCCATCTTTGCCACGTGCTCTAATGACGGAACTGTGAAGATCTGGGACAGCCATAAAATGGAGGGCAAGACCACGACCACACGGTGCTCTGACTTATGTTACTTACTATTACATTAAAAAAATGAAGTTAGCTTTTCTTTTTTGAAATGTTAATAAATCAAATTTTCAAATTATGTTTTTTATGGACAATTAATAAATAGCAAATGGCCAGTATTTTTCTTTTTCTTTCTTTTTTTTTGTAAATTCTTGAAGGGCTGATTGTTGTGTGATGTATTACTTTATATGAGGAAAATAATATATATGGTGAAATTTCATTTCAGGTCAGTGCTGACATACTCCCGTATTGGGGGTCATGTGAACACCTTGACCTTTTGTCAGGGTTCACATTACATTGCTGCTGCTTCAGACAACGGCTCCATCCAACTGCTCGCAGTGGAGGCCAACAAACCACCCAAATCCCCAAAGGTGCAGCCGTGTCAGACGAGGTAGGCCGGCTGCCTCCTGAACGTTTAACTCTTCATACATGACACCACTAGTCATTTTCATAGTCTTATATTCGTTGTTTTGTTTCGTTTTTTTTTTAAACATGAAAGAAAAAGTGCTTCATAGATCAAATGGGACTAAATTACCCACTCTTGGTTTTTATAGTCAGAGGAATGTGATCTGATTAGCTTTTGTTATAATGCCACAAATGGTCTAAACAGAAGTGAAGCGTCAGACATGTGCTTGCCAGATGTGTAGCAACCAGAGTGTGTGATTGGTGCAGAATGCTAGCAGACCGGCATGGTTTTGCCTGCAGTGAGGAGTGGCGTTTCAGAACATCATAGAGTAGGTTTTCTGTCCTGCTCTCACATCACAGCCGCATTCCAGGATCTTGGCACACATCTATAACCCATAATGCAATTGTGTGGTACCATCTGGTAAACACTCTGTCAAACATGTTGTCCGTTAGTCATGTTAGAAGCTGTTAAACCCTTCCGTAAACATGCAGTGAATGCAAATGTATAGGAACATTTTTGTGAGGGATTTCCATGCAGTAGACACTGAGGGGGTTTTCGCTCATGTTTAAGTGGACTTGGGGAAACCCAGAGCACAGTGGCAGTGTAGTGGACACAGAGTGTTTGAGTGGGAACTACCGCTGATCCATTCCACTCCAGTGACAACTAACACCTCAGAATCTTAGTCTCAACTCGCCTTTAAAACAAATCCGTCAACCACGTACAGTTGTGTGTAAGCCAGCGTGTGTTTAGCAGGTTCCTGGACCTGAAGGAAGATGGCTGTGTGGTGGACATGCATCACTTCAACTCTGGAGCTCAGTCTGTGCTGGCCTACGCCACGGTCAACGGCACCCTGTGTGGGTGGGACCTGCGCTGCAACACCAACGCCTGGACCCTCCGCCACGACCTCCGGCTGGGCCTCATCACCTCCTTCGCCGTGGACATGCACCAGTGCTGGCTGTGTGTGGGTGGGTGTGCCATCCAGCACCCTCTATGTGCTGTTAAGGGACTCTGCTCGATTGACTGCCGTTGTTTCACGCTCGTTGTCACACTCGCTCATTTACAGGAACAAGCAACGGCACAATGGCATGCTGGGATATGCGGTTCCAGCTGCCGATCTCCAACCACTCCCATCCAGCCCGAGCTCGAATCAGACGCCTGCTGATGCATCCGCTCTACCAGTCTTCTGTCATCACAGGTCAGGTTACATTATTGTTGCTTCTGACATAACAGCAACAAACATTAAGAACGTGTGATCTTGCATATGTAATTTGAAACGGAGAGCAAGAACGGTCCTCCCCTTTGTAATGGTCCTAGAGATTGCAGCATGTCATTTTTTAACTGTGTTCTTCAGCTGTCCAAGGAAACAACGAAGTGTCCATGTGGGACATGGAGACAGGAGACAGGAAGTTCACTCTGTGGGCGAGCTCGGCTCCTCCTCTCTCAGAGATGCAGGCATGTAGTCTGCTCTCGGCTTTGAAGAAATGCCACAGGTGCTCACTGTTGACTTTGGTTGTGGTTGGCCTACTGATCATGTTGCACTGTACGTCTTCTCTCTTAGCCATCACCTCACAGCGTGCACGGCATATACTGCAGCCCTGCTGACGGCAACCCCCTTCTGCTCACTGCTGGATCAGACATGAGGATAAGGTATGCCGGGTTACTGCGACAATCGCCTTATTTATGGAAAGTGAATGATTGGTTTGTGTTAAGCTTAAGTCAGGCTCTCGGTTGGTTATGTAGCTCAGCAGCAACATCAGGAAATAATCTCTAGGGCTAGTTTGTCTTGCGAGCATACTCTCGCTGTACTTGTAGAACAGAAGACATTCACTGTTGGCACAGGTTAATACATCATCTTATTTGCAGTTATCTAGGGGAGAGAATTTTTTATTTGGTCTTTTAATATGCCAGATGAGATGATTTACCCTGTTTTACCAATGATGTCCTCAGATTCTGGGACCTTGCTTACCCAGAGAGGTCCTACATTGTTGCTGGCGGTGCCAATGACTCCTTACACTGCCCCTCTGTGTTCTACAACCGCAAGATTATCGAGGGGACGGAAGTAGTGCAGGTTTGATGCCATTGGATTTTCAGTTCCCCTGCCTCATTCATACTATCTATTTGATTAATTCAGCAGTGTTTTACCCAACATTCTTTCCTCTCCCATTTTACCAGGAGATCCACAGTAAGCAGAAGAGTGGCTGTACGGAGGACACGCCTCGCAGAGGCCCAGAGTCTCTGCCCGTGGGCCACCACGACATCATTACCGACATCGCCACTTTCCAGACCACCCAGGGCTTCATAGTGACCTCCTCTAGGGATGGTATAGTCAAAGTATGGAAGTGAGAGGCATGGCTGATGCACACTGCCACGTAGAGCCACGTGTCATGCACAGTGTTCATCTCAAGGTCACATCATATTGGAACTATCCAAGATGCCAACTAGTTTTGCATGTGGAGATGCAGCAAGTTAATATCAATACTACTACATACAGGTGTGTAATATGTATTTTTTCTTGTGAATATGTGCAAAATGTAATTGTGATAATTATGTGGCATAGTCAGACACAATAAGCCAAATATAGACAGTCTTATAGTTTAGGCAGTGGTTGGTAGCCATCTGAATTTCAGCTGTCTAAGTGCAAATGAGCAGATGCACTGTGGAGGGATAGCCTACTGATGTGGTCGGAGGACACGTGATTTATTTATTGTGTTTTGATCATTGATATTCTGAAATAAAGATGATCAGTAAACATTTTCATGACCTTTTAATACAAATTGTGAATTATGTCCCCAGCTTTATTTGTACAAAATATTAACATACAGAATGGGAAAAAAAAGCTGTTGAAGTGGAATCTGCATATAACATTATGGTCTAAATTTTTTTCACTTTGGTACTGAAGCTGAGCACCTTCACATTCTTGTATGAGTAGAACCTCACTGAAGCAGGAGAATTTTAACATGTACCTTGGTAGAGAGAGAGACCCTTCTTAAATTGTAAAAGCACTATTTAAACAGTACATGTAGACCCAACATTATGATCTTACATTTAATTTACATTTACTGCTCAGTGATGAAAGTTTTAGGATTTTCATTTGTAATGTAAAAAATAAATCAGTGTAGATAAATTTAAAGAAATCATATGACCATTTTACATATTTCAAATTATAGCACCAAAGCTGAAAATTGTTCCATCGTATTTCAAGTATAAAACAAGCTTTGATGGATTTCTTTACCAGTAACTAGCCATTTACCCTTTCAGGAAAACCTTTTGCTACAAGCTGCCAATACATGAACACAGCATTCTTCACACTTTTTTGTGTCGTGCAAGATGGAACAATTCAAGCTGGAGATCTGAATGTATAAGTGCAGGTATAGACCTGAGTGAACTGGCTGGGATGGACATGAAAGCCCTGCATAGTACTGAGCTAGCAGGGGTGGGAGGCAGGGTGTGGGCTAGCACCTGTGAGGGGTAATGTATCTGAGGGAGTGTTGCCAGAGGGAGACACCATGGAGGCCATAGAGGCTAGAGTGTGCAGCGTGGAGGTGGATGTCAGTTATATCTGGTTGGTATGGAAGGGTATGGTTGGCATGGTTGGTATGGAATGGTGGGGTTGCCAACGAGTAAGATGGTTAGCGGGGAGGGGAGGGTTTTGCTAGGAGTGGGGACTAAGTTTGCATGGTTATGCAAGTTACAAACAGATTTTAAATGTCTGTAGTGTTTGTGTTTGTTACTGTTTTTGTGTATATTAATTCATTTAAGTAATGTAAGCAAGGGAAAATGTAGTCATAGGCTCTTTTGAATGTTGCTTTCTCTTTAAAAGAGTTTGAGGTGTGGTGCACGATAGTGGTGGCTTTAATGTGAATACCAGTTGCTGGGGGAGTCAGAGGAGGGAAACCTGCTGGTATTTAATGGGAGGGTTTTGAAGATTCACTGTACTGTATGGAGCCTCCCACACTTGGCTTCACACTCCTCTCTAGTGTCAAACCTGTTCCCATTACCCTTACATCCTCCATACCAGAAGTGAGAACATTTACTCTGCTGTACATTGTAGAACCATTTGGGTACGTAACTTCTGCAGGGTCCTTCTTCAGACTTCAGGAAGCATACATCTTTGTGTGTGTGTGTGTGTGTATGTGTGAGAGAGAGAGAGTTAGAATCAAGAATCAAGACACACCAATATTATAAATATAGTAAATAAAAAATGTTACCAAAATTTCCAGTGCCTTCCAATGCCTTGATTTCCAAATCTGTCTCCTCTTCTATTGTAGGCCCTAAACAAAATATGTGAAAGAAAAAGAAAAATAAGTGGCATTTTTTTACATTTTCACATTTTCAGTGCAAGTAATCATGTTTCCATATGAAACATAAGTTTCCATTCATATTTTAGAAACACCAAAAAAGCTATTGTTTTATTGCACCTAGGCACTAATATAACTAGTACTGCAATTATCATATTTCCAAATCCATAATATACTATAACCATTTTGGTAATGACTATGCCAATTATAAGAGACAGACAACTTACTGTGTGTGATGCATGCTTCGATGCATGTGAGTTCCGTATTAAAACGATTAATGTTACCACCGCAACCACCGTACCAGAAGGGTGTGCATGCGTCTTTTGCAATATCATAGTACCATCTTTGCATATAGTCCCCACACAAAATGCCCTCGTCCAAGTGCAGCAAACACTGGGCTGTAAGCAAAACACTCACTTACTACTCAGGCATGCGGGTAACATGCATAGTGTAGGAGTCCAGCACACATGCTGACACACGCACTGATAAATGATGACACACGCACTGATAAATGATGACATACACACTGATAAATGATGACATACACACTGATAAATGATGACATGCTCATCGTGCATCATGCATCCACGTTTTTTTTTAACCAACATGCTGAGTTCCAAGAACATAAAACATGTTATGTTTTCTTGGTTAAAACCTCAAATGTTATGTTTGCTAAGAAGACATTGTGATTATTGTCAAAAATATCAGGGTACTGTTTATTCAGTAATAAATACTTTATCAAAGTGACTTTTTTTTTTATTTAATAAGTCGATCTTTAACATGACTTGCAAAAGTATTGTTAAAGTGGTTTATGCAGCTATTTCTCAAGGGGATTTATGCTGATTGAAAGAGTGCATTGTTCTAATAGCTGCACAATCTCTACATCTGCACCCTGAGGCCACTGTGGTAGTCACCAAGGGTTTTGAGACATTCTGCATTTTGGGCCTGCTTTACCATTTGAATCTCCTCGTCCTGCAGGGAGTAGGTTAACGTTTTCATAGCCAGTGTCCACTCCTCTGTCAACAGTGTATTCAGTGACCTCCTTCTGTTCCTCCTCATTTCCTTCCTCTTCTTCCACTGGATAGAAGACAGTTGGTAGAGGAATCCTGAGGAGTAAACACTTTTTTCAAAATTTAATCAAACCAAATGAAATGTTTTTTGAGGTCATCAAGGTAACATACTTTTGGACTGATGATCTGTAGTTTACATTATATGATATTCTATAGTATTGATGTAGGATTTTTCTTTTTAGTGCCAGTCATATATGAAGATTTTAGTGATTTTGTAGCAGAAGGAGTAATTAAGTGTATTACGAGTAGTGTTATGGGAGCGGAATGTGAAAATGACTTCTTGTGAATCAAAATGATTTGTGGCCATTTACCTGTAAACAAGCAGATATAAGTGTGGTGATGTCTACTTTATCATTACCTTTCAATGGGTATTCGTTCAGCTCCCTCAAAGACCTCATGATTGATTTGTCCCTGCTGCTGTCGCGTCTCACACTGTTTTCTGAGTAATGGCGGAGGGTAAACATTCATTTCTCCTGTAATTACATGCAAAGAAATATTGTGTTAAAATCACTTCAACACATCCAATTCAACTTAAACATATAGTAGTTTACAGTGTATCCCCACAAAGTCCCGGAGTGTGTTTTTCTGCCCAAGCTCCCAGCACACTTGTACCACCTGTATTCAGTGTTCATGAAGTCCTGGTACAGTTGTGTGGGAGCTGCAACAGTGTGAAAATTTTATGGCATACCAACACATTATTTATGTAGAATAAACACTCTTACTTTTCAGGATGTGGAAGAAAGTCCTTATAAAGCGTTTGGCATATTCCTGCTCTCCTTGCTTCACATGACCCAAGTTTACTATGTGCTGTTCAATAGGAAAACTGACAAGCTCCTCCACCTGAGTGCAGTTGAAACGATCCCCAATGGTGAGGGTGAAGAGCACCACACCCTGGCACTTTGCTAATTTGGAGATCATGTCCAGCTTTGCTCTGTCATAATAATCCTCCTCTCCAACAATTGCGAGTACCATCTTCCTGGTTCGAGGCTTGGAGACCGTGAGAAGGCCCCTCATCACAATGAATTCCAATGCAGGACCAAGTCTGGAGGATCCTCCGGTCTGCTCTAAGTTCTGGAAGATACTTTGCTTCATCTGTCCACGATTCTGATACTGCTGGAAAGTGAATATCTGCTTGACTGGTGCTTGGGCCTCACTGTAGGCGGAGCTCTGCTGGTAGAGAGATACTCTAGTGTGACTGTCAGCTCTGCTGGGCTCACTGCTCACTATAAGCTGATCCAGCACAGTACCCAGGACCTGCTTCACACCAGCATACTGATCTGCTTGAATGCTCTGGGACCCGTCTACCAGCAGGGCCAGATCCATATCCACCTCCTGTGGCACAGACACCTGACCGGTACTTGGGCATTCTGCAGCCGGTTTACAAGGATCTGAAGAGAGAAGAGAACAACATGTAAAACAGAAAATAAAATGTAGAACATAATGACTGCTCATATATTGTCGGTCACCTTGTCTTTCTTGCTTGTTTTACATGGCATAAACACTTGTGTATTTTAACATCACATATTTATTCATTAGTTTGTTGAAGACCTAAAAAATCCTTCCTGCACACACTGTAGACTAAGATAATAGATCATAACTTACCAAAGCAGACAACACAATTCTGGATCCTCTCAAGTGCTCTTTTTTGGTCCTGTGGTCTTTCCAGCACAGACAGAATGAAGCTACCTGTCTCATCAGCCTGTTTTCCAACACACATCACAAGAAAACCATGCAGATGTGCTTTACATTGCCACTTCACAAGTTACTGTGCAGTTCTGTGTATGCAAATATTTGCCTCAATAAAACATCACTCGATGTTATAATTTTACCTCAAAAGCACGGCGAACATTTGGAGTATCTCTAAACCCAATGACGCCGAGGTTGATGTCCAGACCCTTGTATTCTAGCACAGCCGTGACAATGGAAGACGCATCCTGGGACTGTCCACCAGAGAGGAAGACTGCCACCTTCCTCATTAATACACCTTGTCGCACACGTTTGAAGACATTCCTGCCCACGAAGCGCATGGCTGCACCAATATCACGGCGGTTAGATGTGCGTTCTAGCGCGATGTTCCTCACAGCTTCCATCAGGTCCTTCTTTCGGTGGTAGTCAGTGAAGCGGATGAGGTACTTGGTGTTTGAACTGTATGACACTACAGACACTCTTGCGCCACTGGGGCAGTTGCTTTCAGCGATGTTGATACTGTCCAACAGGGAAGTAACAGAGGACAGCATCCTCGCAAACAACGCAGGACTCACATCATTGGACATGTCCAAGCCAATCACCAGTTCGGTAGGGTAGGCAGGGCACATTGCATTATCTATAGGCATAGCCATGACATAGAAGAAAGAAATGTTCGTGTCCATTAAAATAGCTTCAGACGGGTTGGTTTGTAAGTACTATGATTTACATAGTCATGCTTATTCTTGGATGTGTAATGTGTCTTTTGGTGGAATGGACAGCATGGACAACTAATGAATCATAAACTGAATCAGATCAATGCAATGTAACATTATCTGCAGTTATTTTATATAAATCTGCATTACAATAAATGTAACAAGACACATACCTTTGCAGCAAACTGTGGGAGTGAAAGATGCCAAATTAGAATTAGAACAGAACCACACTCATGTGATAAAATATAAACAATTACTTCAATGGACATGGACAATCTAAACACAGATCAATATTAAGAAACCTCACCACAGTTGTCTCGTACATAGGTGATCAGTTCACAAGTCTAAAATAATACAAGGAAGTATTCAGAAAGACACAAAATGCAAAGTGAAAGGAGACATTTTTTCTGCGACACTTAAAAGTGAAGAATGGTGGGAGCTTACAGATCTCGCCCTGCTTCCTCGAGGTCCTTTAGGGCCCTGGCAGGGAAAGGAAAAGTTTTGTTGATGACCAGATAGATGGTAAATTTTCTAATCTAAATATTCACATAATATCATGGAGGCTTGTCAACCCTGTGTCCAACTGGTCCGTCGTTGCCAGGCTGCCCCGGCAAGCCTCTCCTGCCGGCATTCCCCTGTCATCATATATCAAAGCAACTATTACTAAACCAATCAGAACAACCAAATGCAATTCTTACATTTTAACTACATATATGAAATAGTGCAAACATTTGGACAACTACTAATCGTTACTGATATGATGAGTGTTGACTGCTGTCTTACCCCTCTTCCACTATTGCCTTTCTTGCCGTTACTTCCATTTGCACCAGGATTCCCCCTTTCACCCTGAACATAAAAATTAGGTTACTGAAAGGGTTACTGAACGAAGCATTCATTATTTTTTTTACATACTCCCCATCAGTAAACTTGGTAACTTTCCTCAAGTAATGCACTAAGGGCAGTGGCCTAAGCAAGGAGGCCCAAGTTCCCTCTCCCTCTCCATAAAAGTTATGAACAGAATCGGTGACAAAGGGCAGCTATGACAGAGCCCAACCCCAACTGGAAACCAGTCTGACCTACTGCTTGCCATGTGAACCAAGCTCCTGCTCCATCTGTACAGGGACTGGATAGCCCGTAGCAACAGGCCCAGTATGTTCCTGGAGTATCCCCGAGAGGAATCCCTGAGGGACACAGTCAAACTTTTCCAGGTCTACAAAAGACGTGTCCTACCCTCCATCTCTGACAAGGGGTAAAAAGCTGGTCCAGTGCTCCATGGCCAGGGCAGAACTCGTGTTGTTCCTCTTGTAACTGAGATTTGACTATTGACTGGACTCTCTTCTCCAGTACTCCTGCGTAGACCATACTGGGGAGGCTGAGGAGTGTGACCCCCTGATAGTTGAAGCACACCCTCTGCTCCCCTTAAAAAGGGGAACCACCACTGTGTCAACCACTGTATCAGCCTGGACAGTTCCTCAACACCCAGAGCCTTAAGGAACTCAGGGCATACTTCATCCACCCCCACTTTGCCACCAAGGATTTTCACAACTACCCTGGTCACCTTGGCCCGAGTTCTGCTTCCTCTATGCCGAGGAGCCCCTCCCCCAGGCCTGGCTCCAAGGTGAGGCCCTGGTAACCCCGATCCAGGCAAGGTTAACTGGGTCCTGGTATTTGTAACTTCCATAGGAGTTGTCTGGCCCATCACCTAGGGAGGTGTTTTTTGCCTTGGGAGATCTTGGCTTCCCCCCCCCAACAACATAGCTCCTAGGATCATGAAGGCACGCAAACCCCTCCACCATAATAAGGTGGTGATCCACAGAGGAACCCATGGAATTAATGTTTTTTAAATATAAACTGGTTCCTCCTCCTACAAATTAATTTCAGAAGCCCTTTGCTTGCATAGCTGATGAAAGACTGTCACATCCTATTACACCATATTGTTGTAACATATGATAGCTCAGGGACATGCAAAAGTAGCATATGTTTGAGCTGTGTGCTGAATAGGATCTAACACATGATTGCCAGTTATGTTCCATTGGATACCTGACCACAGATGGCAGTGGCAGTGCAGGCCAAACTGAGAAGTCGTGCTCTTGTCTACCCCAGTTATGCACATTTGTGGTCTGTCACAGAGATAAGGGTGATCAATGTCCTGTGGCCCTGCAGGGGGAGATGCTGCTTATATGTGGTCACTTTTTTTTGGTCAAAGGCCAACTCTGTTCTATGTTAAAATAAGACTGAAGGAATTCTGACCTGGGGCAGTGACAACTGGGGGAGTGAGTCTTGTTCTTTCTCTCTCAACTTTTGCTTGGCTATGCAATAAAGTGCTCTTCCCAACATCATTTGTAATTAATAATAGGAGTCATACATACAAATAGTAGTTTAGTGAAAATACAATGTACCTGAAGTCCAGGATAACCAGGAAAACCGATGTCACCCTGAGAATGGACAAAAAATGCAGCATAACTTATAGGTAAATGGTAGGTCTGTACAATCAAGAAATTTAAGACAAAGCACCCATAATAACTAGCCCGTCCAAAACCTTTGGTCCTTTAGGCCCTACAACTCCATATCCGTCAGGGCCATCATTGCCCTGTTGTGGAGATCAAATACAAAAAGAAGAATTAGGACAATTGCATTATACCAATTTTCATATAAATTCATCTTGGCTGTTAATAATAGATTACAACTACTGTCAACAATGTAACAAGCCACTAATCTGTGTCTGCATGTGTATTTGCGTGTGTGTGTGTGTGTGTGTGTGTGTGTGTGTGTGTGCGTGTGTGTGTGTCTGTGTGTGTATGTGTTTGGGGGGGACACACTAACTGGAAGTCCTCTAGGCCCTGCCGGCCCTCTAGCTCCTTTATCTCCAGGATCCCCAGGCTGACCCTAAACAGGAACACACCAGGGGTATTACAGGGGTATCACATGGTTAATGGTCGAGAACCAACTCTTTAGTGCAAATGTTTTAGCACCCACACCCCATTTTATTTGTTTAAAACCAAGTTATTTATATGACCAGTAAGTGTTTATTTGCATATATAACATAATATAACATAAAACTATGCTGAAAACTAAAACAAAACTACAAACTAAGTAAAAATATCATGCGGGGGACCACATGGCCATTGAAAAGAACACAAAACAACCAAATCAAAAGGAGGGAATGATCTACAATGGAATAATCCACCTGTTAAAATGACCCCAAACCATTGTCCTGGGTTGTCTAGTGCACTACTGTATGTGAGAGTGGTTGAAGTCACCTTTGGCCCCCTGGATCCTATATTTCCTTTAGATCCAGGGCCTCCTGGAGAGCCAGGGGCACCCTAAAGGTAAGGCAATTTTCCATTATCAGTAAACAAAAGCATTTGGGCACTGAAAAATATATTTGTTGTATATGTGTAATGATTTGGAAGCTTACCTGACGTCCTGGTAAACCAGGAAAACCTTTCTGTCCTGGAACACCGGAAGGACCAATTAGCCCCTGAAAAGCATGAAGGAGGCAAACTCTCAGATTACTTCTTCTACAAATCTAGACATTCAGATACTGATATTTTAATTAGCCTTGAGATTTAAGCTTTGATTATGCCAAGTTCTTTAAAAGCAATGGTCTGGTAATCCCTGGAATATAAAACTCCTCTGGATTTGAACGTCTCTGCTCCCTCTAGGTTTTCCACTTAGTCACTTCAAAGAGTGGTCATGAAGTTTGAGGTGGTTGCTGTCTTGTAACTTTCTTGGTTTTATGAGCCTGAAAAATCATACCAAGCAAGAAAGTTACAAATCAACCTATGGCAGTTCTGGGTCGAGCTAGTACTTGAAGGATTCCCTGTGCCATTAGCTCATAAAGCCAAGTATTGTCAAAAACACCTAACAGCTAATAACTGCTCTGGAGAGACAAGTGGACGTACTGGAGTCTTTTCAGTGTTTATCCCATTTATTTCTTTAGTGGTATCATTGCATTAACATGATGAGTTTTAACACCTGGGTCTGGAGACTGGAAGCTAAGCAGATCAATGGTAGTGCAACCTGAGCATCAGAATGGTGTGTTCTCAGAACTCTTGCCTTTAACTTACCTTTAAGTGATACTTCATTATCTTTTAGCCTAGACATTATTAAAATGATTGTTTCCACAACCTCAGAACTTGTCTACACTTGTCAAAACACTTGTCTAAATTGTTACAAAATGTTACATTCTTTTGGAAGATCTTCACTATTAATGATAAAAAGCCTTTGCAGCTGTTTTTGTTTAGATGCTTTGAAGTGTTCAGAATGCACAAAATTTTAATGATTATAAAAAAAAATTAATACATTAAAAAAATGAAATGTTATGGGTCAGTGGAGGATTAAAGTATATTTGATAAACAATTTAAAAAAACAAAAAGTTGTAACAGAATGTAGTTCTACCACTGGCCCTGGAGTTCCAGGGGTTCCTTGCAGTCCTGGTGCTCCTTCGGGTCCCCTGGTACCCTAATAGTAAAACCAGAAGATTAATTTCACTGAGGAAAATTTCAAAAATCATATCCCATCACTTCCATATTACATGTTATTGTGACATTATTTATCAAAAAGGCAACATTTCCTGGTTCAGATGTTTCACTAGGAAAATTTTACTACTTTCATTAATAAACATTATATGATCTGTATATCTAAAGGTTCTAAAAATGTTAATAATATGGATGAAACATCACACTATTTTCTACTTTCAAAGTGTAATGTATTCACATTTACAGTTTTATAAAGGCTTTGTTTTATTGAAGTAGTACTCTCATACCGGTTGACCTGGAGGCCCCCGTCTGCCTCTTGGTCCCTGTTTAAATCATATATAAATACAGTTCAGATTTGGTGGGGGAAGGTCTCAAGTGGTTAAACTGTGGTACAAAAAGGTGTCTAGCAATCGTACAGGTTTGCCAGCATCTCCAGATGTGCCTGGACTGCCATCAGGCCCTGCCTCCCCCTATGAGTGAAGAACAGAGAGTTACAGAGTTATCGCACTATTTAAAGAATCCTCACATGACACAACAATCCACACAGTGCATCTAAAAGCGAATAAACCTATTGTTTTGCTTTATTTTATTTTTATATATGGTTTTTTTTATATTACCAAACGATTACCATAAAGCCTTCATGCTGCAATCAGACCATGAATGGAGTCACGGACGTCCTATATTTGCATGGGTCTTGGTAAAAGACCAAGTAGAAATGACAGCCTCATCAATGAGCTTTTAAGGACCACATTAACATACCTGTAGGCCTGTGTTTCCATGGTCACCCTTAGGACCACGGATGCTGCTGTCAGAACCTGACTCGCCCTTCGTGGAGGAAGTTCAAATCATATTCTTAAGCTTTGCTCCACAATAAATCATTCAGACTGTACAGTGTGATGTTATCAGGATTTGTTACATACAGAAAACAAACAACAAGAAAAAAACTGACACCATAGCATGCAGCTAAAATGCTATTTGCCGTGGTTCTCATGTAAGGAATGCGTGGGTCATGGAAGAGTTGTGGAGCCCTGCTATTGACAGGGACCAGAATTATATTATAAACACTGCTGCTACATATTTTCCTACTGCGCTTTCATGCTGAGGAGTTAGATAGAATTAATAAAATAATATATATAATAATAACTATAGATAAAATAATATAGGCAACTCACTGGGTCTCCTCTGAGTCCTTTATCTCCTGGGATACCTGGAATTCCTTTAACGCCCGTCATGCCCTTTAGCAGAATATTTATCTTTAGTCTTAAATTTAAGGCTAGGTGTTTCAGATTAAAACTACACAATATCACCTAGATATTGATAATTAATCATGTTAATGTTAAACACTCAAACCCTGGAGTGTGATTGATAAAAACTGTAATGGAATACATTAGAACAAATACATTCTAATGTACCCAAGGCAGAAAAAAACATGGAAGATAAAGATCTTTACTGGGCTGCCAGAATCTCCTTTTTCTCCTGCCGCTCCTGCTGATCCAGTGTCACCCTAAAGGTGAAAGATCAGTGAATCAGACCCATCATGAATGTCTTCATGCCATAGAAACAGACTGCACTAGGAAAAATACGTTGCCATTGGTAATAAAGTGGGATAATATAGCTCATGCTTTATACTGCTAAAACATTTGTTGTTTTTTTTGTGCTTAAGATTGAACACAGTTACCTGTTCTCCATCCACTCCATCCAAACCATGTTCTCCATGTTCCCCCTATCAGGTGAAGATGAAGCAGGCATGCAGATACAATAAAGTTAGAATGGAGATGCTTTTATATTTCTGGAAAGGTATCTGTTATAAAGTACAGTGTTTATTTTGATATAACATACAGTATTTATATTTATTTTACATCCAGTGAGCTTCAGGAGACTTCAGGGAATGGTTTGTTTTCTTGTCATCATTTTAATACAACTGCATAATTGCAATGTCTCTTATTAAGGCAGAATTACAATTAGAGAAAATAGTATTGAAAATTAAATGAAAATGTGTAGCTAATTAACCTAAAGTAAATGTGTTGTTGTCAACAAGGCCTTCAATTGAGTCGCAGATGCCACAGTCAAATGACACTAAAAATACAAATTCCCAGAGAAATAGTGGTACAGTAAGCCATCATATTGAAAGATGTGGGAATAGTTAAACTTACAGAGGATGAAGCTGATATTTTCTCAAAGTGATGCAAATGTTTCTTAACTATTTATTTATCACAGGTATTTTCAATCCTGTCCTTGTGATGCACAGTTAATCCATTTTTATTCCATTCCACACCCAAGTACACCCTAGTCTATACACTGTATATTGCTGATTACCTGACTTAAATGCATTATCAAAGACAAAAAATATAATGAATGGATGGGGCCTTAATTGAAAATCTTTCATCTTTTTCTCTGTCTCTCTTTCATACACTGAACTACCAAATGACAGTAGCATCAGTTGTAGTTTATTCAGATATTCAGATCTATGGCATTAATATTATTGTGTGTTTGTCTCAATCCTGAAGATAAAATAGTTACAGTAGTACATTTGGCTTCACAGTTTAATATTTTAAAAGAGTTGTTATCTGCATTAATGCATATTCATATAGTGAAAAATTGCAGTACTCACCATATCACCCCTGTAGCCTCTGCCTCCCTGTGGATAATTTTAAGGTGAAAATAATTTAGGTCAAAGATTTAATGCAGGAATGTTTGCCTTAGAATGAGTCACATGAAGTGAGTTGAACCGCTGGTACCTTAAGACCTCGTCTTCCTGGACAGCCCTGGTGTCCCTGTGTCCCATTAAGTCCTGGCAGCCCCCTATCACCCTGCAACATAACACTGGACATTTAATAAAGAAAACCAACATTTGTGTTGACATAAAATACATAGATAGTGACTTAGGCCAAAGCGACCTGGGAGTCTGTTGGAAATGTGAGCAAGGTTAGATGCAGATTTAAAACCAGTTAAAGTCTTACGGATCCTCCTTCGTCTCCAGGATACCCAGAATATCCTCTTTGACCTGGAGAGCCCTATTTAGAGGTAAAAAAGATTGAAATAACTAAATAGCATTTAAATAACTGCCCCATAGCTTCAACACAATGCACATCCTGTCTGATATTGAAAAATGAGCACATCACCTTTAGCCCTGCAGGTCCCCGGGGGCCTCGCGTCCCCTCATGACCTGCACATTTACACATGACATGACAGCACTCTCTTGATGTCACGCTGTCCTACAGGTGATGGAGACATTAACATGATCAGGAGTTTTAAATGCATTAACACAGCAGTAAAGGTCAGGTGTAACATCCCCTTTGGAAGCATATCATACACTCCTCAGTGCAGCATACAATACACTCCTCAGTGCAGTATACTATACACTCCTCAGTGCAGTATACTATACACTCCACAGTGCAGTATACTATACACTCCTCAGTGCAGTATACTATACACTCCTCAGTGCTGTATACTATACACTCCACGGTGCTGTATACTATACACTCCTCAGTGCTGTATACTCTACACTCCTCAGTGCTGTATACTATACACTCCACAGTGCTGTATACTATACACTCCACAGTGCTGTATACTATACACTCCACAGTGCTGTATACTATACACTCCTCAGTGCTGTATACTATACACTCCACAGTGCTGTATACTATACACTCCTCAGTGCTGTATACTCTACACTCCTCAGTGCTGTATACTATACACTCCACAGTGCTGTATACTATACACTCCACAGTGCTGTATACTATACACTCCTCAGTGCTGTATACTATACACTCCACAGTGCTGTATACTATACACTCCACAGTGCTGTATACTATACACTCCTCAGTGCTGTATACTATACACTCCACAGTGCTGTATACTATACACTCCACAGTGCTGTATACTATACACTCCTCAGTGCTGTATACTATACACTCCACAGTGCTGTATACTATACACTCCACAGTGCAGTATACTCTACACTCCTCAGTGCTGTATACTATACACTCCTCAGTGCTGTATACTATACACTCCACAGTGCAGTATACTATACACTCCTCAGTGCAGTATACTATACACTCCTCAGTGCAGTATACTATACACTCCTCAGTGCTGTATACTATACACTCCTCAGTGCTGTATACTATACACTCCACAGTGCAGTATACTCTACACTCCTCAGTGCTGTATACTATACACTCCTCAGTGCTGTATACTATACACTCCTCAGTGCTGTATACTATACACTCCTCAGTGCAGCACAGAGCAAAAACTCAACACTGTCTTCCCTTTTCATTCTGCCACAGAGTGAACTGCACAGGTACAGCTGCTAATGCAGTTTTATGATAGCTTACCCTGATTAGGTAACACTCATATGCTTATTTGTTTGTGTCATGAGGATACTAAAATCACTATATCATATTGTAAAGTCACAAAAGATAAAAAAATGTTTATCTTCTAATGTTGAGAATGAAATGTTTCAGATTTTAATTATTGCATCTTGTGGGGAAAAATCACAGTGGTTTAATCACAACCACTAATAATCATTTAATTTAATTTGTCTGACCTGCTAGGCCTGTTGTAATGTACACTGAGATCTTTTTTCATTGTTAATCCTCTTTTTCCACCAAGAAATATTGTCACATGAGAATGAAGACAAATCTAATCTGACCATATTTCTATGGGTTCTGCTTTCGCATGTATGTGACAGTGTAGTGACTCACAATCTGCTTCTGCACGGCACTGGCCACACTTTGCATGGCAATACTGAGAGGCTCGCTGTAGCCAAATCCCCGCCCAAACTCCACCTTCTGTAGCTCCGAGATGCTCTGGACTCCCTCCAGAGCTACAGTCAGCAGTGCATGGACTCCTGACACGCAAAAGTCTTTAATTAACACTGCAGGTTCGTAGAAATCCGTGTGCTACAACATCACCTCTTATGCTGATACATGCTGTTTGTAAAAAAAAAAGTTGCATTGAAATGCATTAAAGTTGCATTTATAAATAACACAGAATCTGAATGTCACAGATGTAGAACAGGCAGTAAAAAAAAACCAGGAAGGAGTCTCCAACTGAAGAGTTATGCTAAAGGAATGTAAATAAAACTGGACATAAAAGTGCACTACCTGGAACACAAGAAGCCAACTTAACATTTAATGACAGACAAAAGGTCAAAAAACACAAAGGACTAATAATGAGCACAACATAATGACATAATAACCCCCAGCTGCTGCATGAGACACAACACACGCCCACCTGAGGGAGGTGTGGTGAGCAATCTTAACAAAAAACACATGTAGCACAAGACAGATGATAAAGAAACACCACAATCACAGCCACCGCTGCATAACGGAGGCTAAAGGCAAGGGACAACCATTGTACCGAAAAGTCTTTTTTGGTATTACAACTTGCACCTCATCTTGCCTCTGAGTATATGTTAGTTTTTCAGTGAAGTAAACATAGATACATTACTGTATATATAATGATAAAGAACATTTTATTCCCTTACCACTTTTCCTGAGATTCTCTGAGGCAAGCCTGAGGTCTTCAACAGATGCATCCAGGCCATCA
Source organism: Brachyhypopomus gauderio (assembly GCF_052324685.1). Lineage (NCBI taxonomy): Eukaryota > Metazoa > Chordata > Actinopteri > Gymnotiformes > Hypopomidae > Brachyhypopomus > Brachyhypopomus gauderio. The sequence continues at coordinate 19,489,056 of NC_135223.1, read as the reverse complement.
GTGAAGATGATCAGGACCTGAGGACCATTTAGGTTGGACATTCAGATTTAATTTAGTTACTTGGCTTGATTTTACTTTATATATTTACATGTATTCATCCCGAAAGAAGAACACTGACATTCTCATTAGAAATTGTGAAAGAAGAAGATGCTTTTCAGTGCATGTGTGCCGACATTGCCATTAACAGGCTCACCTTCGCCCCAACAATGGAGTGTGCAAATTTATCCTGGAAAGAGTGCAGGAGCTGAGGGTTGAATGCCAGTGGTTGAGATAGCTGCAGTGCCATCACTTTGTTCAGCACATCATCACTATATGTCTCAAAGTTCGTGTCGTAGAGTATCTTGCCACCCCTGTCAACCAATCGAAAGCCTGTGCGGGTTTCCAGTGTTGGCTTGTCAATACAACACACATTATACAGTTTCGAGACGTGCCTGATGATCTCTGGCAGATGGACTTGGAGTTGAAACTGGCCAGTGAATAGAGACTGTGAGCTTGTACGGACACGGGAGATATCAAATCCAATACCAATTTCAACAGTGCAACCTGTGAGGAAAAATATATAAGAATTCCTGGAACACATGAAATGGATATTGTGTGGCCGAGGGAAATTATGCCATTCGATAACAATGATGCTGCATCACATAATAGATATCTCAATACTATGTGGCTACACCTCTATGTATGTTCAGCTGTATTCAGAAATAAATTTTCTTTGTACTTACTGGATGCAGTTTCAGGTGGTTCTTGATCATTGCAAAGGATATCAATCACCTTCTGCGTGGTTGTGTTGAGTTTCAAGTGGTCAAAATTGTCCAGTAAAAACACCCTGTCTTTAGCTATTTGGCGGAGCTGTTCTTGTGAGATTTCACCTATGCCCACTGCAAGTATCCCGATGCCCTTGGCCCTCAGCTTCTCAGCAGCGTCTTGGACTTCGTCCGTTGACTCTCCATCAGTGATCAGCAGCAGGTTCTGGGAGATGCCACTTTGCAAGCGGCTCCCTTTGTCGGCTTGGAAGAACTCCTGAACTTTAGTCAGAGCAGCCCCGATGTACGTCCCATCTTTCATCTGCTTGATGTCCTGGATGGCTTTCTTCACAGCATCTGCGTCCTTAAATTCATTCAAGTAAAACTCCTTTCTGTATCCTGTACTGAACTGGGCTATACCTATTCTGAAGAGGTCCTCTCTGATGCGAAGACTGTCAACGAGGCTGAGCAGGAAATTGATCATGATCTTCCAGGGCTGGCTTTTGATGCTCTCAGAGCCATCAATCAAAATAACCAAATCAGCTGATTGTTTCGTACATTCTGCAAAACATCAAGATCAAGTAGATTCTAAGCACTATGTCATTCTGACGAAGGTGAAAACTGTGAAATCACACAAAGCATATGCTTGGTGTATTTTCGTATTTAGTATTTCATAGATTCAGATGAGGAGCAGCATGTTTTTTTTTAATCACATGCTTGCTAATAAGCTAATAAAGTTTATAATAAGCTAATAAAACCCAGTTTAAAGCCTCGTATTTTAGGCTGACTTATATCCTGATGCCACGTACTCACCCAGTTTTGTGTTGTTGCAGATGGCACTGGAGATGTTACGCTGTAGGGCTTTCAACGCTTCATAGTCATCAACCTGGAAAACCTTACTTTTGTCTCTGGTGATGATCTCTAGCTCACTACGTTTCGCACTGGCCACGCCAATACCATACACGCTAACTCCACGAGAATGAAGATCATTAGATGCTTTTGGTAAATCCTCTGGGTCTGTGGCTTCACCGTCTGTGATAACAAACAGCAGCTGTGGGACCCCTTGTTTGGCTCTTCCGCCGCTGTCAGGGCCAAAGTGCTGTAGGCAGTACTGCAGAGCCTTGCCCGTGTAGGTGTTTCCACCAGGGGATCTCAGAGCACTGATGGCTGCCTGAACTTGTTTGGTGCTGTCATACTGGTTAAGGAGGAAATGGACTTGAGGGGTGTCCGAATAGACAATTGTGCAAAATCGGACGTTATCTTGCCCAACTTGAGTGGTTTTCACTACTGAATTCATGAAGACCTTCATGCTCTCAAAGTCCTTTTCAGCGATGCTATATGAACCATCCACTAAGAAGACAACGTCTGCCACCTGTGATTTCGGACATTCTAAAGAAGGAAACAATTTATTTTTATATGTATTTAATTATTTATGTTTGAAATAAAAATCTTGTGGTTAATTTGTAATTCAGTCTTCAATTAAATTGAATACCCTATACCTGTGAAGGAATTTGTATGGAAGTAATTAAAGTGTACTAAAAGTTGTGATCACCTGCCTTATAACTATAACATTGTGCACATGCAATTATATTTCATATTGGCATCACTCACCATCAGCAGAAGTGCAGATCTTTAATTGCAGATCTTCACGTAAGAACTCCAAGGCATCAAAATCCCTCTCCATATACACATGGCCTGTAGGGAGGCTGATCTGGCTCAGCTGAGCATGGTCAGCATGTTCCACTCCTATGGAATAAATGATTATACCTTTGTCCTTGAGGGCTTTGGCTGGGAGGCTTACCTCATCCTGGGCCTTGCCATCTGTGATCAGAATAAGGAACTGTGGAGCACCAGGACGGCCTCCCATGGATGGATCAAAGGAACTTGACAAGGATCTCAGTGCATGTCCCATTAAAGTGTTTTGGCCCAGCTGCTGCATGCCATTAATGGCGTCTTGTATTTGTTGTTTGTCATGAACGCTATTGAGGCCAAGTACATCCAGTGGGTATGAGCTGAACTGCGTTACTCCAACCTGCACACTTTTGCTTCCAATTATAAACTCAGACACCAAGGCATTCATGAACCTCTTCATCTTCTGGAAGTCTTGTGGAGCAATGCTGCCTGAGCCATCAACCAAGAAGATGATATCCGCTAGCATGTCCTTGCAGGCTATGAGAATGAAGATGAAATGAGTGCCAACATAATCCTCAGCGACTGACAACATGTTAATTAATGTTTTGAATAGGACAATAATGCTTTGTGAACACACACACACACACACACACACACACACACACACACACACACACACACACAAGCACAAACACACACACACACACACACACACACACACACACACACACACACACACACACACACACACACACACACACACATATATATACTGTGGTTACTAAATAACCACTATAAACTATATACTAAATAACCACTTATATGACACCTTACCCTCTTCTGAACAAATATCAGCGATAATTTCTGTCTTAAGGGGCGTCAGTGCATCAAAGTTGGTTACGAAGAACATCTTCTTAGAGTTGTCTGCTATTTCCAGGAGCTCAGGCTCATTTGCAGCTTTTACTCCAATGGCGTAGATAGACACGCCCTGTTCCCTCAGCTTATCTGCTGGCTCTTTTACCCGATCCTGCGACTCTCCATCAGTGATGACGATAAGAATTTCAGGAACTTTATGGCTACGCGTCTCTTTGGCCTTCTTGAAGAGTGGGCCCATGAAGGTGAGACCCTTGCCTGTCTCTGTGCCTCCTCCTATCTGGACAATGTCATTTACAGCTTTTTCAATGGAAGTTCTGTCTTTATATTCCATCACTGTAAACTCCAGGGTGGGCGTATCGGCAAACTTGACCACACCCACACGGACTCGATTTGGCCCGATAGTAAACACCAGCAGAAACTCCAGGATGAACCTTTTCATCTCCTCAAAATCTGGAGGATTAATACTCCCGGAATGGTCAATGAGGAAATAGATGTCTGCTTCTTCTGTCTGTTTACATCCTAAAATTGCAGCATGGAGGAAATAGTGTACAGGTTTGTTTGACATATTTCATGTGTGATGTATCACAAAAGGCTTTACATTGCTGGGGTCATAGTATAGGTCAACATTGCTCAATATCAATATAGGTCAATCAAGGGTCACAATATAATGTCTTACCTTGCTTTAAGTTGTATGTATTGGTCTTAACAGCAGTTGACTGGACAACATTGTTACACAGAGTGTTCCTCAGAATTTTGTCCATATTCCTAAGCCTAGCAAAGCTCTCTACACTGAACACAAACCTTCTGGCAGGGTAAGATGCGATCTCTGTTAGCTGTTTTACGTTGATTCCTGTGATCCCCAAAGCATAGACCTGGACCCCAGAGCGCCTAAGCTTTAGAGCCTCCGTGGTGACATTATCCTCGGACGTGCCGTCTGTGATGATGACCGCAATCTGCTGCACACCGAAGGCCCTTCGGCTGCCGAGCTCCTTGCTAAAGACTTTCTCTCTTGCGAACTTCAGGGCTTTGCCAGTGTACGCCTTCCCACCCCGGTATGGCAAAATTCCAACATACTGCAGGATATCATCCTTGTCGTCAAAAGTGTTGAGGTAGAACTCAGCCTTGGGTGTGTCACTGTACAGCACCATCCCCACCCTCACACCTTTAGACTTCATGTCCAGGCCACTGATGATGCGCTGTAGGAAACTGCGCACCAGCTTGAAGTTGTCCATGGTGACACTGTCCGACACGTCCAGTATAAAAACAATATCTGCCAGCTGTGCTGACTTGCATTCTGTGAAAGAAATGAAAACATGTGAAAAGATTTAAACATCTGAAGTATTAGTAGAAAGGCATAATACTTCTTCAACAAACAAACCTTGTGGCTGGAGAAACTGCGAAATACCAATATATACTATAATATACCATAACATACTATAATATAAAATGCTTATATAAGCTTATATACCCAAACATACAAGTTGCTTATGTGATACATTTCTACATGGATGCGAACCCTGTAGATTTATCTACTGCTTTTGCTAAATGCACTTAAAACCTGCTTCTTGCTATGTAACACAAACTAATTTCCAGTTTTGGATTTAGGTTCAACACCATCACTGTTAATTCAGCATTGAGGATTAGCTGTGCCATTCTGTTGCTAATCTTTGTATTTTGATTACTCAAGAGAAGACTCAAAATATTATTACTGTTGCTCTACCCGCTGGTTTTGATTTGAGAATATAAAATGTAAAATGCAATTACTGTTAATGCAATTACTATGACAATTTCCCCCACCCCTTTCACCACCCAACAACTGCCTTATTTAATCATATGTATAGAAGAATAGACAAAACTACAGAGCCTCTAAAAGTACATGGTGTACATGTTTGGTGAGCAGCAGTTACTCAAATACTATAATCACCAGAGTATATACAGAAATGCTATGAAGAGCATAGGGTCAAACGAAGTGTAGTGATGTATTTAGCATTTAGTTTAGCCATGCTATCAGCACCTTGAAGAGAAATACAATGCTCTTGGGAGCTGCTGCATTAAGATTGTGCACTAAACATCCTACAAAGTCAGAAACATCTTCATTCACGATGGCGATATACATACATAGAATAGCACGTAGCATAATGGCCTGTTTTGTATATCAGTTTACCATGGATGGAAACGACGATGGGAAGCATCTTATGCTCACCTGATGCACTTTATATTGTCAGCATTATGAATTTAAAGTAAATTTGGTTTTTTCACAGTAACACCAAATGTTTCTCCATTCTTAATTGACTTTGCCTCATTTGTATTTTACACTTGTAAAATTTTATAAAATGATTAATGATGCAACGAATACTTCACCACTTAGTAACTGGTGTTCTCTAGGTCTTTAATTTAAAACAAATTACAAGTCCCTCCACAGATACCATAGAAAATTAATATTAATACTAATTAATTAAAATGATTAATTTCTTTGAAAATGGCAAACTAACCTCCAGTTACGTTAAGAACTTCTTTAGTTTCGATAACAGTCCTCACATCTTGTGCTATTTCTCCAACACTTCTACTTGCAGTGTAGAAGGTTTTTTGCGGAGGTGCAATGACGGTTCTTTCCACAGGAGGACTATCGCTGCTGGTTCTCGGGAGTACAATTTCTGTAGTCGTTATCTCCTTGCGTAAGTCAACATTGATGATGGTCACGCCTTCTTTCTGTAAGGTTCGCACTGCCCTGGCTGTACTGTCAATAGACTCTCCTGAACTTAACACCAGCAGGTACTGCTTGTAGCCATGTGCGATTCGGCTGCCTGATGTAGTGTTGAGGATTTGACCACGGATGTAATCCATCGCCTTTCCAAGTTTACGCGGCTCTCCGGTGCTTCTGATTTGGAATTTGCGAATGAGTGCGAGGGCCTCATTTCGGGTTTTGTAAGCATTGAAGAGGAACTCCACTGAAACGTCTTCACTGAACTGAGCCAGGGCCATTCGGTTGGATGCGCTCCCCACGTTCAGTTGCGTGGCTAGCCGTATGAGAATCTGCGTTACCTGTTGGAGTTGCTCAGCCGAGCTATCCACCAAGACAAACACGTCCGACAGTTTTGGCGCTAGAGCTGAAATAAAGATATAACAAAAATAGAAGTGTCTGACAGTATTGATAAACGGAAAAGCCAGTGTAGGCATGGATTAACATAAAGCAAATGTGTTTTCCCAACAAAGTAAAAAATTATTCAAGCACTATGACTTGAACCATCTGTGTTGAACAATGACAAAATACACATTTTTAAAATATATTTAACATCAAATGATTTGGAGTTTATATTTGAAATAGTAGAAATGAATGGCCACAGAATTACCCTGCTGCTGGTCCTCCATAGAGACGCACACTTTGTCCATTGTACTGCCAGTGGCTTTCAGCAGCTCTTGATAGTTGTCAAAGCTGATCACAAAACGTTCATGTGGTTTGTTGGCAATGAACTGCAGCTCTTTCATGTCAACTGAACCTATCCCCACGGTGAAAATCAAAAAGCCCTGCTTACGCAGGTTCTTCGATGGCATTTTCATATCATCAGCTGAGTCTCCATCTGTGACCACCACTAAAATCTGAGGCACGTTCTGCATGGCCCGACTGTCATGAGCTTTGGTGAAGTAACTGTCCTGAATGAAGCGAAGGGCTTTTCCTGTTTCAGTGCCTCCTTTTCGATAGACAATTTTGTCCAGTTTTACCTGCAGGTCGTTCTTGTCTGTGTAGTCTCCGATCAGAATCTCTGTGTGAGGGTCGTTGCTAAACTGCACGACTCCCACCCTGACTTTGTTAGGCCTAAGATCAAGACCCATGATGAATGTGTGGAGGAACTGCTTCACCTTCAGAAAGTTGTCGTCACCGATGCTACTAGAACCATCCACAAGGAAGACAATATCAGCCAAATTTGCCTTGCATCCTGGAGATTAGAAACATGTAACACATTAATACCACACAAGTCACATCACTTCCTTACACAGCTGCATTGTTTTCTAAAGTTTTTTTAAATGTTGAGTAATTCTTTGTATTGGCTTAGAGTTGGTTATTTCTGGTACTGCCTGTAAATGTCACCTCAAGTGTTCAAGTAATTCCAATACACCACTGCTAATGTTTAGGTGCTACTGACCAATGCTACTTTACCTTGTGGCACCTGAGATACTTGACGTTTGACTTCCTCCACTGTGGTGCATAGAACCTGGATGAAACCCTGGGAGATCTCCTGCAGGGCTGTGAAATCATCCACATTGTAGATGTGATGGTCATGTGGATCAGTGGCAATCTCCTTTAGTTGTTTCATATCAGCATCTTTGATTCCAATGGCATACAGGATAATCCCCTGTTGTTTCATTTCCCGTGCAAATGGCTCCACGTCATCCTGCGACTGTCCGTCCGTGATGACCACAGCGATCTGAGGGACTCCCTCTTTAGCACGGCTTCCGGCAGCTTCCACAAACTGCTGTCTCAGCAGGAACGCTAGCCCCAGACCGGTTCTGGTGCCACCACCCTTGTATGGTAGGGTTGTGATGTAGTTGAGGACCTCCTGTTTGTCTTGGAAGCTGTTAAGGTAGAATTCCATGCGGGGTTCGTTGCTGTACTGTACCATGCCAATTCGAACCTTGTCAAGCCTCACATCTAAGCTGTTTACTAAAGTGATGAGGAAATCCCGGATCTTCTGGAAGTTTTCTGAACCAATGCTCCATGAACCATCCACAAGAAAGACAATATCAGCTAAGGCTTCCTGTGTGCACACTGGAGAGAAAGGAATGTGGGGAAATGTGGTATATTTTAGAACTCCACACCCAGAATCCCCTGGATGACAATTTCAAACATCATTGAAATAATGCATGCATTAATTTAAAATAATGCTGTACATGGACCTGTTTTCTGTGCATGGCTGGCAAGAAGACATGATGCAGAGATGAAGACAAACAGCAGTCCCCTTATCGTCCCCATGACCTCAGTGTCCCCTAAAGCCTGGGAAACAGACAAGCTCTGTGTGAGGACATGCTTCCCACAGAAGTGAATAACAACCCTTTGATGTGGTGTGTAGGCGATCATTTAAATGTGTACTTTATCTTAGGGGTTAGGGTTAGGGTTTACAGGCATCACAGAAACAACACTACTACTGATGCAGATTTCAGAGCTGTTGTCTCAGGCCCATCTGTTGTAATGCCTTTGAGAGCTTGTGTGGAACTTCAAAAGTTGTAGCTGAATCAACAAATGTTCCCTCAATCAGTGTTCACGAAAGATTTTTGATCATCTTTTAATACCGAGACGTCCCCTAAAATGAACCCTAAAATTAATTCAACACTCTATTGATATGTGTTTATTTTACTTTAGGGTAATGTTTTATGTTTCCAACTTTTCCAACCTTCTGGCAGCAGAAAGTGAAGACCTGTTCCTATTTTGGTGTGACTGCACCCTGCAGGCTGTGCACAAATCAAGGTCCATGAAGACATGGTGTAGGAGTTGTGGAGCATCTGCAGTGGCCAACATAGAGTCCTGACCTTGATTTCACTAACCGAAACATCAACAGTAAGGCAGGTGTCCATGTACATTTGCCTATAAAGTATATATCTGAAGTGCCAGTATGACAAATAGTATAAACCATGAAAATGAGCCCTGGATCATTATAACCTGGTAGGTGACATTCCCCTGGCATTTCTCCAAGCTTGATTAATCACTTTTCCAGTGTTCCTGTGTCCACTGATGATGTGTTTTCCAACAATCCAGCTGGCATTGTGCATAGGCTATATACAACTTCTGGGCCATGGAAGCCCATTAGAAGAAGCTCCCTGTGCACACTTCTTGTGCTGATGTTGCTTGCTGTGGCAGCCTGGGATACTGCAGCTAGTGATTCACAGGAGGATGTACCTCTGTGTCTTTTACAGTCTTCAGAGGTAGAATGTTGAATAAAAATGTCCACAAGTTATAGTCATTAAGTGACTGGATGTGGAGCAGTTCCAAGCTCTGAATAATAATCCTGTCTTTGATAAGGTCTGAAGCGTTTCCTGAGCTGACTGCTCGTTCTAATGCTGTGCTTTGTGGCTGAGATAGAAACAGCTGCTCATGATCACTCCCACTAAGTCAAAGGAGGTGAAGAATGGTGCACAGTGAGAGCTGAGCACAGTCAAGGGCAGTGAAGAAATATATTATACCTTTGAAAAAAATTGTAGAGATATCAAAATTCATTTTGGCAAAGAAAATACTTTCAGACTAATCAGAGCAGTGGAGTAAATTCCTTGGTAATGCTTTGTTTTGTTAAGATGTAGGAAATCTGTCCAACTCCAATTCATCTAATTCTGTCCAAATGTTAGGGAGACATCTTTGTCCATTTGTTATCAATGCTGCTGTTTAGTTCGATATGACTTTAGTTTGATGTGAAACATTCATTTCTTCACTTGAAACCAACAACTAGTGCCTTGTACTAAATGCCCAGAGGAAGATGCATTGTAACTCATTCTAAAATCAAATCACATTCACATTCCCTTGTCCTGTTTACCCTATTTAAGACTTATTACATCTCAGTGTTATTTATTACAGCTTATTACAGCTCAGTGTTAAAATGTGGCCATATCTGCCATGTAGGACAGTTGATGCAGGATGGTGGTTTGTAGTATGACTGAAAAGGTGAAGGATTCTGTAAAGATGGAGGCTCGGGGATAGAGAATGATTTCAAACCAAACTAAAGTCACCACTTCAAAGGACAAGCATCAGAGCATAGTTTCATATGAAATATTTACAAGAATCAAAACTGTCTGTTATAGAGCTTTATCTTGTGCTTGCGAATATACATTATATACATGCTTGCACGTTTATATACATTATTGTTGAAGTTGATTTCACTGTAGTATGCAATTTGGTTTGTGATCTGATAAGCTGTTGCCAGTGGGCCCAGAAGCTGGGTGTAATCAAACATTCAGCATTCATTTTGTCATTTACAGATGGTTAACAATCAAAAATGTTAAGTGAGTCAATGACAATGACAATTTGTCATTTTTCTTTGATGACATTTTTATATTATGATTACAAACGCTGCTAACTCTGACATGGACATTCAAATTTGGTAGACAAGAGGTAAATTACAAGAGACAGGTCAAAAAACATCACCAAAAAACACCCAAGAAACTTCAGAACTACAGAGTACAAGGCTCAGACTCCAAGTAGTACTATAGCAGGTGCTCAACAATGTCCCACAGAAACGACACAGAGAGGACCAAAAGGAGGCGTAGGAGAATACAGGTCCAGTGGTGACGTGAGAAGCATGACTGTGACAGATCCATATTTTTGATCTGTGCAACTTCAGCATCTCAGTCACTGCAGCCTTGTCATAAGGCACAGTTATATCTCCACAGTCTGCAGGTCCTCTGCAGGAAATTCCTCATTATGCATTATTATGGAGACCACTACACAAGAGAACACCACTGGATGGATAAATGCAAACAGGAAAACTGGTAACCTATATCAATTTATAAAGGCACTGCATTTTCATGTTTTCATGTTTCCTCGCCTGACTTTTGCAAAGCTTCTAAAGCCTTTAAAGTTTTCTTAAAAACCTATTTGATTTGAGCCTGGAAAAACTAAATAGTTAGTATTGAGACATATAAACAATATATCCAGGCAAATAGCTTTCTTCCCAGCTGCTCGACATTTCTGTCCTCTGCTTTTCGAAACGAGTGTGGTGACGGACGTTCAACTATTACTGTTCGCTCTTTGTTTATCAAGCTGGGTGAAACTTCTACACCATTGTCCAGTTTAGTTTATAAGCCATTTTGTAAACATCCTACCCACTTTAAAGACCCACGCAAAACCCGCCCGTTTAACAGGAAACAGAGCAGTCGAGACCACAAGCTCCTTTTAAGTCCTCATATGGAGCCAGACTAGTATGCTTTCTGTAAAAGGAAAGGAACCGATGGAAGGATATTAGGACGAAAAACAAAACTGGTCAAAATTTCATATGGTATGCCCAATTAAGAAATAAACGATGGAATTTGCGCCACAACCCGATAAATACAATAAAACAAATACATGGACCGTTGAAGTAAATACATCATCAGTTCATCAGTTTAAACTTTTCCCTCTAAACCCACAAAACCTAGCTCCCAGTCCCCACGCACCGAATTAGGTTTAGGATGTAAATGTTACGAATTAGGATGTAAATGTTACGAATTAGGATGTAAAGCAGATTTTGGGTACACTGCTATAGGCTACTTCACTTTTTAAAAAATTGATGTAGGTTGAGTAAATAAAATGCAGGTTCGCACACAAAGAACATATAAATGACACCCAATTTGGTGATGGTCAGTTTTAAAATCTAGCGTGCAACCGCAAACAAATGTTCGTTTGATCGTTTTTTTTCCTAAAAAGAAAATATATAATAGAAATGAAAATAAACGAATAAAATAAATATTTTAAGTTTAGTATACTTTACCATTGCTGCTGCCTTAATATGTCATGAACAAACACCTAAATTTATATTTGACACAGTACTTAAGCAAATGTTTTGTAATTACCATCAGTTTTACGACTGATTAGAAATGAGCATGCGTTTGGAAAGTTTACTTACATGAGGTTAAGGCGCAGAGTCCGGATTGTCGCTCCTGTGAGGGTTATGAGCGCCTTTCTTGATCTCACCGGCCACACCTCTCCTTGTGTATCTCAGCAGGAAGCTTTCCAAACTTGACAAGAGCTTTACCTCCTTTACTCCTTCTTTGCATTCTTTCTGTCATCATATAATTTCATTTAAATTCCGTCTGTATTTCCAGACCATAACCACAAACACTTAAACATAATCTTTTCATCACAACTATGCAAGCAGTGATAAAGGACGTCAAGAATCAATAACCCAATGATACAGCCATGTAATTAATGAAGATAATGCTACAAAGTGACAGTTCTTCAGGTGACAGACAAACACAAGCCAAAGAAACTTGGAGGAAATGAAGGCACTCCAGATCCAACACCATATTATCACAACTTTGTGCATGTATGTGCTCAGATCATAGTACGGTATAATGGGTTGCAGTCTGCTTTGTATTTCAAAGAAACACAAATCATTCTCAGGTTTTCAAGCAAACTAGATGTTTATTCACCTTTGAATGGATGAAGAATAATTTGTTACTTAAGTTTTATTTAACAAGCAGATTTGATCCATCAATCACACCGAGGTATTTCTTCATGTTTTGAGCTGTTTGTTGTACTGATGCTCTTGGGAAAAACTCTTTGGTCAAGGTGGTACGTATATTTCCCTGCTTCACATATAGAGCCATTGGCTCACAGCCACTGAAGCAGGGTTGGTTGCTAATCTGTGGATGATGTCATTTCTGGCAGTGGACACATGTTGTGTGTCTGGAGGAATGGTGGTGGGGGAAGGTAAAGGGAGTAATCCAGCATACTTTCTGGTAAATATGAGGGCCCTTGGCTGCCACTCCCCTCTTCCATGTCAGCATCATGAATCTTGTGAACTGACTATGGTAGTGACATTTTCATGGACTCTCATGTCAGTTCTGCTTTCAGTCAATGGCCTTACACGGTCAAGACTAGTTTTTCTGCTCAAGTGAAAGAATACAACCCAGGCTATCATTTGATGCAGGATTTCCTTTCGGACTGCACAATGCTAGCTACAACTCATTGCTCACGTCTTTATATCTCTAGTTTGTCCTTTTTTGGTCTCATGCTCTTGTTGCTGTATTGTTATTCTATATTCACTTCGGGATATCCCTGCACTTGTGTCTTGGTCCTGCGCCTCCCCCTTTTGGAATATAGAAGTTAAAGCCAGAAGGGCCACCCATGTGCCTTTGCTCCCTCCTCCCACTCCTGCATACTACCTGACTTGGTCAGCAATGGTAGAACAGCTGTGGAGGATTAGCTGTCTGATGAGAGTAGTTGCTCGTGTAGTTGCCGGCAAGTATCCAGACTGAGGTTCAAACCTTTTCTTCCTCTTAAAACCAAAAAGTAAAAAACAAAAAAACTTTATAGTTTGTGCACAGATTTCACAAAGTAACAGATATTTCCACACTGAAGTCTTCTGTCCTCTGTGCATGTTGATAAAAGCAACATCAAAAGAAAAAAAACTCTTCCTCTTCCTTCTCCTGCTCCTTATCAGTCGAGCTGCCTTCATCACGTGGTGGTGGATGAATGAGGGCGAATGAGGTGTGTGTTGAGGCCCAGGGCACCAAGGGCAGCTGTGATTGGCATTTCACAACATTTCTCACATTTTACATTTTAGATAAATGTTTTTCTTACTATAATCTGGAAACATATCTCAAAAGATACAAACATTTCAAAATGTGATTAACAACACCTTGAACAACAAGGTGCCAAAGTCTATTTTGCTTCATTAACATGAAAGGTCAATTATTGTAATGAGACACACATGCATGCGGATGAGGACAAACACGTTTAAAGAGCAAATTGACAATAGATGCAGATGCAATTAATCTAATTGTCCCCCTACTGGTGGCCCCCAAATACAGCGCAGTTGTCTTGTTGTTTTTGCATTGTGTTCGTCCCTCAGGTGGGAGGGGTCTATGATCCGCCTCAACTGACGGTCATTTGTTTGTCTATATATGTCTTGTCTTTGTACCAGTTGACTGCTGGTCATTGCATCCTTAATTTGGATCTTGTCACGGGTTTTTGGTTTGTGCACTTTATTCATTAAAACCTCCCTTTTCCCTGAGACTTGATCGCTTCCATTTTATTTCGCACTCCCTGCCTGTCACACTAATTGCTAATAGAATTAGATACACACAACATAGATACAGAGCTAGAAAGGACATGGCAAGCATATGTGGAACCATAGCAATACTTCACAATAAAACAGTCTTGTGCTAGGGTATTTATATGTTTGTAATTAATTAGGCAGGAGTCAGGTAGAGGATGATCTGTGTAGTCTATTGGCTGACTCATTCTCCTTTCCTCTGTGTCGAGGATGCTGGGAGTTGTAGGGGGTGTCTTCCCTGTTTTTTTTTTGGGTGGGGTGTTCTGGAGGCCACTCAGGATTTCAGCGTTATAACCTGTTGTGCTTTGTATTTCAGATACAGGGACCATGGTGGCCCAGTTGACAGAGGAGCCCTGTCGACATAAGAGGTTGCCAGCTCTGCAGACTGTTGACTGGACTAGAGTGAGGGTTCTATGGTAACACAATGTCCACTGAGGGTGCCCTAGCCAATGAAAAGGGTTGCACCTGAATTAGGAGGGGTCCAGCAGAGGCCTTGTTGAGGCAGAAGGGTGCACCTCCTTCACCAAATAGGAGACTCTGCTGGACAAGAGGGTGGCCACCATGATTTGGGGGGGCCAAGAGCTTTGGAGATATTTGTTCTCTATGCCCCTGGTGCTGCTCCCTGCGTCCTCTCCCCCCTCACGTTGCTTTGCTCCAGAAAAAAGATACAGTGGTGATATCCCCCCCCCCCATCAGGGGACAGGAGCATTAGTCTAAATAACCCTTATAGGCTAGTTTCTCTGCTTTTTAGCCTTTACTACATCTGGAGGTGTAGAAGATGTTAAATATTGAAGATGCGTAGCTCTCTGGAGCATATAACTCAGTTTATACACTCAGTGTAGAAAGACTGACCATTCTGAAGGGCAGAGCAAAGCCTGCAACAAAGATGAGAGTAAAGGTCAGATGTACTGCATCTTTAAGCAAATCAGCAACCTGCCACATCAGAACTGGTGACAAACACGAGGAGCAGAGACTGAGGAAACCACATCAACAGCACAGTCTGGTGTTGTTTGGCTGTGTTCACTGCACATCTGAAGAGAACATTGCATACAGCTTCCTGTGCCAACAAATTAGAACAGCTGAGCAAGTAAGGAAATAGCAGGAGAAACAGATGTGCACTCTTCCACAGAAATTCATTACTATCAAATCTGAATCTCTAGTTTCTTTGCCAGTTTCTGCTTAATACTACTGTGTAACGATCATTATTCTTTATACATTATTCTTATCACTCCTCTTTATGTTGACTGAATTGGTTTTCTTCAAATGAAAACAATCAAATATGAATGACTGAAAAAAATCACAACAAAGAAACCTATTTCCTTGTTTATTTTATCCCCAGATCCAAACACAGTGCTAAACATGGACACTGATGTCAATTACTTCATCCCATGTGTGTGTACCATCCAGCATGAACATATGTGTGTGTAGAGTGACTGATGGGAGCGATGCATGTTTCATATACATGTATGCAGAGGCGGACGAAGTACTCAATTTCATTACTTGAGTCAAAGTACAGATACCACTGGTCAAATGCTACTCCGATACAAGTGAAAGTTGCATGTTCAAAATCTTACTTAAGTGAAAGTACTGAAGTACTTGCTTTTAAAAATACTTAAGTATTAAAGTACACCTTCCTTCACATTTGTAAAAAAGTTATAGTTTAAAAGTATTATACATCCTACCAAATCCATTTTGGGCATAATAATCATACAGTCTTTGATAATAATCCATAAGGCATATTCCAATGATGTAATATGTAATAATGTGGCGAACGAAAGTTGTTGAGTGGGGGGGGGGGGGGGGGGGGGCAACGTAACACTCAAATGGGTGGTGAACGTAACACTCGTCTCCGGTTTAAAATATAGTCTCCCGTTAAAATTTTTTTGGCATTTGGGTCCGTATCCAGTTAATCAGGAATGTAATTGGGTCCGGACAGGACGGCGTTCGGGTCCGGATCCGTACCGCGGTCCGCCATTTGGTGATACCTGATGTACATCATTCAGGTAGTGGTAGCAGAAAAGTTTTAGGGCGTACTCACACTAGGCACGGTTTGCTCGTTCCGTGCTGGGGCCCGGTTATCCCCCCTCCCCACTCCCCCTCTGGCCTGCACTCACACTGGCTTCATCAACCCGGCCCGAGCACGCTTACGTCACCACAACGTGACTTTATTTGGAAAAAAGCGCACTCGCACAACACTATGGAGTTCACGATTCTTTTTTTATTGTATTTTTGGAGTCGTTTTGGGAGTGCAGAAACACGGTGCAAGCACAGAATTATCGATAATTTAACACAACGATTGTCTGTTAATCGCTTTGCCGCTATGACTGTTTAATGTGAGCGTCGCATCACTGACGTCATGTTTGAGTTCCAGCAAAATGAACCAATCAGACGAGGCACCAAGCGGGCCTGGGCACGGATAGCGCTCACACTAGAAGCGAACCGTGCCTGAGTCCACATGAATCGTGCCCTGGCCCACCTCTTCAAAGCGGGCCCGAGCACGGTTAACTGATCCGGGCCCGGGCAAGGTTGGAGCGCTCACACTAGCCAAACGAACCGTGCTTCGGCAGGCAACCGTGCCCGGGCCCGGATCACAGAGCCTAGTGTGAGTACGCCCTTAGTATGCCCTTAACCTACATTTTAGTTTAAGGAACAAAAACATTTTCTAAAACCATATTTCACTGTTTAGCCTAGCCTAACCTGTTTAAGCAAATTATGTTACCATATTAAAAGTCAATAATAAAATGACGGTTTTCTCTCTTTGCTAGTTAGGTATTCAGTCATCCAATACAACATTATGCTACAGTCAATATTAACAAAGACAAAGTAAAATTAGCAGTGCGGCATCTTGGTAGTCTAACCTTGCCACAACCTTTTGCAGTATGGCTAAAGCCCGCCAACTCCATGCCACCCAACATGCTAGCAAACTCTTTTCAAACTAGAAATCACAGCCACATTAGAATTATTGACATTATTAGTTCCAAAAATTAACAAGGTAACAGCAGGGGGAAGAGCCTTTTCTTGTAAGGCCCCCCAGCTTTGGAATGATCTTCCTAAATGCGTCCGGGACTCTGACACAGTAACAATCTTTAAGTCTAGGTTGAAAACCCACTTATTTAGTTTAGCGTTTGATAATTAATATCCCCCCTTAGATAAAGGTACAGATCCAGGGGTTCATAGACGAAAAGTTTTATGGTAGACTGGAGCGCTGGTGCTGTCATCCTGTCACTGCTCGAGGTCACTCAAGTTTGTTGACAGTGGAGTGGACGGATGCCATTGTCTCAGGATGCCCCCAAGCCAGTGTTACCTTCAGGTTCTGCCTTTGTTAGCTAGGCTGTAATAATTTAACTTAATGCCGGAGTTGCTGCCACACTCCAGAAATGTTTATAATTTCACCTGTCCTGTATATGTCCCCATGCAGCGCTAATTTTCCCTGTTTCATTTCTCCACATGGCTGCCCGCCTGCTTGAGGAATAATGAGATGAGGAGACCAGCGATCCATCCTGGGCCAGCCACCTCCTGCCAAACCGGATGCCTACACCATGATGGACATTATTACATCTCTTTCCTTTTCTTTCTCTTCTTTCTGTATAAATTGTTGTTGTTGTCATGGTGACCGGTGTCGGCCAGAGGAGGATGGGTTCCCCCCCTGAGTCTTGGTTCCTCTCAAGGTTTCTTCCTCATGAAAAAACTAGGGAGTGTTTCCTTGCCACTGTCGCCTTTGGCTTGCTCACTGGGGGCTAGGACCCGGCACTTGTAAAGCTGCTTTGTGACAACAACTGTTGTAAAAAGCGCTATATAAATAAAATTTGATTGATTGATTGATTGATTAATTCTACACTGACATTAGAATGGAAACATTATTTGACAAGATTCGATTAACCCACACGGTTTCCCTTATTGAAGTTTCCGTAGTTTGAATTACTTGCCAATATAATGTTAACATTATTTATAGTGATCCTAGCAGACCTAGCAGTGGAGTGAGCAGGCAAAGTCATTTCACTAACCTTACTGCAAAGCTCCTCTGACTACATAGAAAACGGTCACTTAACAAAACATTTGGGCTGCATACCGTAATATGCTTCCTCAGGTGGGACGGTGAATTTTTGTATTCAGTGATATAGTTTGTTTTTGGCAAACAAAGCATGCATTTAAAACGATAGGAATGATTCATGCGTTCAGAAAACTGGAACATTTTGTCGAGATACGGCCACTCGAAAGAGCATGCCAGGGTTGCCAGCTCTCACGCATTTAACGTGAGACACACGCATTTGACCGTTTTCACACGCTCTCACGCCACACTTCCGATATCTCACGCCGAAAAAAAATCTAGTTTATTTACCTCTGATCTATATCTATCAACCACCAGCGATCGCGATATAATACTTAATTTGTGTCCATTTTTCACCGCCCCGGTAACGTCCCCCCCCCCCCCCCCCCCAAACAATTTACGTTCGCATTCAGTACGTAGCATTCAGTGTACCTGTCACATAGCCCCCAACCCCCCCAGCTGTCACTTTGGTCCCCTGTTAAACGTGCCAGTGTTTTTCCTTGCCTGTCAATCCTGCCTTGTTATCCGTTGTCATGGTTTCCCTCTGTGCGTCACACCCATGTCGTCAGTGTTATCACCTGTGCCTTATTAGTTCTATGCATTTATAGTCCCTGTGTTTCTCTAGTCCTTTCTCGGTTATTTTGTTAGTTTGTTCTTTGTGATGTTCGCTTGATCATTTGTTCCCGCCTGTTACCCTGCCTTATTGTATACTAGTTCCTTTGTGTTAATATGCTTATTTATCTTTCCTGTTCGGACGGCCCTCCTGATACGACCCATGTCTGCCTATTCGACTGTGAGTTTGGAATTCCCTTTAATAAATCTCGCTCTATTCAGCATTTGTGTCCGTCTCCTCGCTCTGCAGTGTTACAGTACCACTCCAAATCAAAATGCTCAAATCCAGATGCATTACAGCTGTGTGTGTTGTGTGTGCATTTGATTGTTTGAAATTTATTGCTTTCAATGTAAAGGCCAGTTCTTGGCATAAACATCCTGATGGGGAGCAAATGGTCAGACCACCAGTGGGGAACTCTAAATGAACAGTGTAATGCATAAACACATATGCATAAACACATATGACTAAACATGAAATATAAGCTGATATGTACATGGCTTTGATTAGCCTGATGCACTTTTCTTTACTTACACTTGTGAGGTCACATACTAATGCTTGGATGAGAAGGCCTGATTTTCAGTCTCTGCTCATCCCAAAGGTGTTCTATCGGGTTGAGGTCAGGACTCTGAGGAGAAGACCTTTCTCTCCTTTGACGCTAGCAGTGCAGGTGGGAGCTCAGGCTTGTTCTTTCTAACTGTACCAACCATGGTGATCTTCCTCTTCAGGGGTTGCTGTCCAAGTTCATAAGAGGTAAAGAAATTGTCACATATCACATTGTGACCCCTCATTTTTTGAAAGCAAAGTCTCTCTTGCAGCTTCAGGATTTTCTTCTTCTTCTGAAGATGATTCATCATGCTCTGGGTTGTATTCCTCCCCATCTTCTTCTTCGGATACATCCCCCACTTCCTCTTCTGAATCAGAGTTGTCTTGCTGGACATCTCAGAAAATCAGCTCTACAGTCTCTTCAATGCTATAACGCACACTCATGGGTTCAGTACTGTTAGAAATTTGATCTTCAGGAATCAGATCAGCATGTAATATCAAATGGATTACGACCCATTCTACTGTAGTCTATTTGGGGTCCTGTTATCTGCAGCACCTTTATAATCTCTGGAAAGTCTGCGAGAACACCACCTGATTTGCCTTGTTTACGTCTGCTACTGATTGATCAGAGACACAACTAAACACTGTAACATTCTGTGGTTTACAAATAAATCTGTGACCTTGATTTCAACTCTATTTGGCTCAGCTGTCTTTTTGACCCGAAGACCATCTTTGTACATTTTGTTGTACAGCTTACATGGAAATGTGAATAAAAGCAAAATCTCACTTTTTCTACTGTTGGGACCAATCTAGGCAAAGTCATAAAATTTCAAGTTAAAAAATAGCATTTTGTAGATTTTTTGGGGGGTTTTAACACAGTGGTCATTTTGACCCGAGGAAGGCAGGAGGGTTTTAACCTGCACTGGTCTGTTGATGTGCAATAAATATCAAAAGTTAAACACCTTTCTGATCTACTCATTTCAACTGACTGTGAAAACTGCTTTTTCAAAAACTCCTTATTCATTGGCATATAACTTTTTTTTTACTGTAATGCAAATAGTTACTTTCCCTGGTAACGAGTTACTTTTATTATAGAGTAATTCAGTTACTAACTCAGTTACTTTTTTGAACAAGTAGTGAGTAACTATAACTAATTACTTTTTTAAAGTAATTCCTAACACTGGTGATGTATGGCTGGGATGCAGTGGGTCAACCATGGAAACCCATTCCATGAAGATTTCTGTGTACTGTGAGCTAATCTGAAGGCCACATGAAGTTTGGATGTCTGTAGTGATTGACTCTGCAGAAAGTTACCGACCTTCTGCTGACCCTGCTCCGTCAGTTTACGTGGCCTACCACTTCGTGGCTGAGTTGCTGTCATTTATGACAAATGGCTGGAATATTTAGGAGCGACCCATTCTTTCACAAATGTTTGTAAAAACAGTCTGCATGGCTATATATAGGTGCTTAATTTTATACACCTCTGGCCATGGAAGCGAATGGAACACCTGATTGTGATCATTTGGATGGATGTGCTAATACTTTTGGGAATATAGTGCATATTATATAGTGTATGCAGTTTATAAATTGGATTAAAATATCTAGGAACCTTTAATTAGTAATCCATCACTTCCTTTTTCCCTGGGGTATAAATATGGCGTTACACAGAAGCCTATTTCTCTTACTCACTCTTAAACATGAGAAAGATAAGAGAACACACTACTCAAGTGTCAACCTTCATAAATCAGGCAACAGATACAACAAAATAGCCACTCACCTGCACACGCACATCTGGAACTGTAACAAACAAACCTGGAAGAGGACGCAAGTGTATCTTGCCACCACGCACAGTGAGAAGGATGGTAAGAGAAGTAAAAACTTCTCCAAAGCTCACGGTAAGAGAACTGAATCAAATGGTAACATCTTGATTTCTCCCAAACAACCATCAGGCACTATCTACAGGCCAACAAGCTGTATGGGAGGCATGCATGGAGAAAGCCTTTTCTGAGTTATACTCGTAAATGGGTGGAGTTTGCTAAGCAGTTTTTTAACTGTGTACTTTGGTCAGATGAGACCAAGATAGAGCTTTTTGGCAACAAACAATCTAAGTGGATTTGACATAACACCAAGTATGAGTACGCAGAAAAACACCTCATGCCCACTGTTAAGTATGCTGTGGGTCTTTCTAGAGGTCTTTCTTCTGCATATTTATTTATTTACCTTTCTTTATCTGATGAACGTGAGTAAGTAATTTTTTTCACAAAAGTAGTTGGTAATGATGCATCTCATCAACAAATTGCTTCCAGTAAATTTATTTTCTTTTTAGTAAAAAAACTAAAAAGGTTAGTGCGCAGACAGCCGAGGGTTCACCTCACCCCATTCTCATGTGTTCATTTTTTAAGATGCAGTGTAGTAAATGTGTGATATAATACTTGAAGACTATACCAAATATGATATTTCAAGTGAGGGGGGGGGGTTGCAGGTGAAATTACCAATTAAAATATTGCTTATAGAGATTCAGTGTGATTGGAGAAGAGCACCTACTGCCCGCATCACCTACACCAGCAAGCAGATAACCTGATTGGTTGACGCAGTGTTGAAGGATGGGTGGTATCCGGGCCACCCACAGAGTGAGGCCAGTCATGCTTCTTGGAGTCCCAGCCAGGGATGGCTCTGGAACCATCAGAGATCACTCATGTGGAGGGGGAGGGGGGGGGATCTCTGGGTTTCTCAAAAGTTTTGGTTCAGACAAACAGGAAACAGCATAAACAAGCACTCAGTCCACACAGCCACAGATGAGATTACTCAGTGGTCTAGTCAATCACCCCAGGGGAGATAATGTGCAGAAAGCTACTCAGAATGTGCTGTTAGACAAATCTTTAATCAGTCATTGTTATTTTATTTAATACCTTTAATACCTATAAAAATAGATAGATAGAAGGGTGTTTCATGAAAGACGTGAAAGCGATGTTTGCGCTTCAAGGAGAAAATGGGTATGAAGCGGTGGCAGTTGTCAAAGAGTACAATATATTTCGGCATTTTGCGACCAAACACGGAGCTAAGTATGCCAAAATTAGCCATCAAGTGGGGGTGGCGATCGTAAGATGTTGGGGGGTGGGGGTGCTATCGATCGCCACGAGTTGGCGAATTACTAACGCATCAAGTATAAACCTAGCTTTTGACGTAACAGTCTCAGCAAGAGCAACATCCAGTTAAAATAAGTGGGGGGACGGTGTCCCGCTGCTACCCACTCTCACTACACTACTGGGGGGATCGGTGTCCCCCCGCGACCCCCCCCACTACACCCCTGGTTATAATAACAGCAACAAGCAAACATTTTTTTACATTTACGCAAATATATCTGTAATATTTGTAACTTGAATAAGTAATAAATTCAAAGTTATTTAACATTAAGGAGTAGGTACATTTATAAGTTACATATGGCCCTCCGTGGGTAATGATAATGCGGTGAAAATGAGTTTGACACCCCTGATATATATGTATATGTATATATATGTATATATGTATATGTAGTCCATGTATGTATATGTAGTCAGCACCCCACCATTTTGCTTGTTTTTGGTTCCATCAGTCCTTTTTGTTTTCTTAAATCCATTCTATTATTTTATTTGTATATAGCATATTTGTTGTGTATTTTGGCTAAATTGTTTTGTTTTGTACCGTGATGGAGGCTGGATCCTATTTTCGTTGAACAAGTGTACTTGTACAATGTGCAATGACATTAAAGTATTCGTATTCGTATTCGTATACCATCTGTGTACTCGGATGACACCGAGCACTATGGGGGGGAGGAAGTTGTTGTCATGGTGACCGGTGTCGGCCAGAGGAGGATGGGTTCCCCCCCTGAGTCTTGGTTCCTCTCAAGGTTTCTTCCTCATGCAAAAAACTAGGGAGTTTTTCCTTGCCACTGTCGCCTTTGGCTTGCTCACTGGGGGCTAGGACTCGGCACTTGTAAAGCTGCTTTGTGACAACAACTGTTGTAAAAAGCGCTATATAAATAAAATTTGATTGATTGATTGATTGATTGAGGAAGTCAGCATGCGGTCTTGCCATGATGATGCTGAGGAATTCCTTCTTCCCTCCTCTGAGGGGGAAAGCATGGAGTGCCCACAGGGTAGCACCCCAGAGGGTGCCAGCATAAGGAGCTACTTCTTTGAGGAGGAGGGAGGAAGAGGAGGTGGAGGAGGAGGAGGAGATGGAGGCAGAGGAACTGCCTGACCCGGCTCCTGAGGCTCTCACCTGTGTGCCTCTACCTGCGCCCAACGCCACTGCATCGTGATCAGGAGAACTGCACCCTCACAACATCCAATACCGATGCACACCTCCCAGTGACACCCAAGAAAACTGCCCAACCAATAGCCAGATTAATGCATAGACATTATGTTTATAGGAATAAAAGAGATGTGATAATAGTCTCATAAGTGAATAACATGGTAAAACAGGGGTAATATGATTAATAGTATATATGCATCGATATGGAACACATAGTTTACATAGCATTTCAATAAGAATGATACAGGATGTAATCTTCATGTTCAAATACAAGTCATGATAGCACAGTGTATGATTGGATGGTTATGCTCCAGATACTGAATACTGCTGGGCTCCGTGATCTGATAATCCTGTATTCTTTATCTATATGTTGTCATTTTCTTTATTACAATAATTCCAAATTTGGTGTCTTTGGATTGATCTTGAATAGTTGCTTCCTCTAGAAGGGGCTAGAATCCAGTATCTATCTCAGAATATAGAGTTATAAGAATCATGACCAATTTTGGCATTCTTGAATATAGGTCTGTTCACGAATTTCAAAGGTGATGCTTTATGGTTAGGAATCCACCAAGCTAAGCAACAAAAGCCATAAACAGGGGCCCTCTGCCCTGGTGGAAGCCATAATTCCTCATACCAAGACCCTGGTCAGTCTGATAAGAAAGGTTTACTCAATCCTGTGGACCCAGTGTGTGGGTTTTGGGAGAGATCCCTCCCAGGCCATCCCAGGTAGTTTGTTAGGGTCAGTCAAATGTGAAGTTGAATGGGAGAGTGAATAGTCTTTCTCTGCAGGAGAAAGATTATACATATATATTGGACTCAGAATATATTACTAGTAAAAGTTCAATGATCACAGTACTAGTCCAAAGTGCAAAGTGTATCTATATACATATATGAGCTATGCGCATGACAGGTTTTTAATACAGGT
Source organism: Brachyhypopomus gauderio (assembly GCF_052324685.1). Lineage (NCBI taxonomy): Eukaryota > Metazoa > Chordata > Actinopteri > Gymnotiformes > Hypopomidae > Brachyhypopomus > Brachyhypopomus gauderio. The sequence goes on along the minus strand of NC_135223.1, from coordinate 19,464,647 downwards.
ATGGGAGAGTGGATTCAGAAGATTATTACAAAGACCAACATTGATCACAGTGCTCAGTCTGAAGGACACAGATGAAAGTGAAGGAACAACTCAGCCCAATTCAGAAAATAGATCAGTAGTGTCTCTGCAGAACGCAGACTTGTGTAGTCTTACTGAGGTGGGGAGGAGAGATCTCACTCCTCATGACAGAGCACAGCTGGATCAGTCTGCCCCTAATGAGCTTCTCTGTTGTTCCACAGTTCTGTACAGAGGATGTTATGTGTTATCTAAAATGGTCAGAAGTTCATTGAGTCTGTTGTTCTGCTGCAAACTCCAGAGTGTCCAGCCTGCATAGCTGCAGCCTGCATGATACTGCATAGACAGCAGAGAATATTGTAGCATCGGTCCAATGGGGGACGACGCTACCCATGATCCCCCTCCCTCCGGTATTGTTATGCAATGTCCATGTTCATGCCTATGTGATTATTGATTATGTGTGTGAATATGTGTGCTGTTTTGTTTAAGTTGCCCGATGTCTGTTTATGTAGTTGTACAGTCGTAGTCACTCCTGCCATGTGTATGTAATTCCATTCCATCATTGCCATCCCCTCGTGTTTCGTGTACTGTTTGAGTCTGTTCTGCGTGATCACGGCTCCTTTACATGATTGCTGATGACGCTATTGAGGCATTTAATAAAAGAGGCTTGTTACGTTGACAATGGACTTGCCTACTGACTCTCCTTTCCACACCACGCCACAAAATGGTACTTGCAACAACAGACTGGTAGAATGGGCAGAGGAATTTAGTTAGCAAATCTATAATCATCATCGTAAAGAATGGGCCAGGGTCATAGCCAACTAATAAGGTGAGAGACATAATGACAAGAACACAAATCAACTCAACAGGCTAAACATAAACTAACCATGAAACATTAACTCAGATGCATATATTTACCTTAACTCAGACAATGACACAGATCACAAGCACATCATTAAACACAATAGCCAACCAAGATGGACTAAAACTTGGTATAAATATTTAAATTAACAAGGGGACTAAATGAGACACACGTGAATTCAATAACAAAGGACGGAGTTACAAATGACAAGCCGTGGACACAGATATGAAAACACAGTGGCAAATAAAAAATGAAAACAAAGGCATGACTGACAGGTGAGGGTTGGGCCAGGTGTGACAGCAACATCCTGAGAAGTGCCCGAAACCCTTTTGGCCCATTGTTTTATCCCTCCTAACTGAACTTCTCCGCTCCTCATTTCTTTAAACACTGTGTTATCTCAACAGTTCAGCACACATTTATGAACTTCTCTCACAGTTTTGTTAGTCATGGTATCAGGCACTCCTACATTCTCTTGCCTTGCATACTCTAAGGCGTCACCAAACTTTGGCTGCAGCTCGTCCCCATTCTCACTGGAGTGACTCCACAAGTTCCAGATAAACTGTCCCATTAACAACTCTAACTCTAACAACTCTAACGTTTCGTTTATTTTAGAATTTTATTAATTTATTAAAGGTTGACAAATCAGCAGAACAAACTTTTGTAGTCTCTATAGAAGATGAGGCGACAGGACGAAATGCTGGCAGTCCCTCTGAAAGACTTCAGGACGTCTATCATGGTTCGGTGTGCAATGCACAGCAATGGCGGACAGAACCTGTGGGTTTTAGTGACTGGAAAAGGGAAAAAACAACAAGCTGCATGTGAAGTGAACCAACAAATAATGATGGGATGGTGTGTGTGTGTGTGTGTGTGTGTGTGTGTGTGTGTGTGTGTGTGTCATACCTGTCACGTTTTTGATTTAAAAATAAGGAAAAATTTTCACAGGTTGCACTCACCTCACAAGAACTGACACTCGGCTACTGCAGGTTGACATTCTCGTGAGGCTAGCGAGATAATTCATTTTGGAGAGGCTCTTGAATGCTTTAGAAAAATTATTAGGCCTTGTATTATAATACGGGAAATTTACGGCACAATATTAATATGGGAGGACGACGGGAAAGAGGGGTAAAATATGATAGTTTCTCAGCCAAAATGGCAGATTTGACAGGTATAGTGTGTGTGTGTGTGTGTGTGTGTGTGTGTGTGTCGCAGTGAGTGTGTCCCTCCTAGGCTGTAACTGGTGCATCATGACAATGACAACACTACTGAGGCATCATTTACTATAGAAGCAAAACACCAAAAACAATTCTTATTTGAATATGCTTGGAAAAGCAAATGCCATCTGCACTTGTGTATACAATTGCTTGGGCTTGTGAGTGATTTGGTTTAACACATTTAACTAGATCTCCATGCCATATGTTTGCACTCAATAAATTAACTGTAGTTATGAGAATCCAGTGGAATTGGATTCTCCACTGGACTGTAAACTGTGTTTACCATAAATTTATAGGCTAAAAGTATTAGTATTAGTTTTAGTAGTAATTTAATATAATGGAATATTCTGTTGAAACATGTCCTTGGGAGTACTAACTGGACTAACTGGTCATTTCCTTCATAGCAAATGGAATTTCCGGGGCTGAATATCGTACTTAATAGAGTTGGATATAAATAGAAAAACAAGAAACCTTTAGGATATCGGTGACCCTACTGTTAGAAGGTTCCCATATATGAACAATACTTCCTATTCCAGACCAGACTCAGATAGTCATTCCAAGTCTGAGAAAGAATGTTTGCCTTTGGGTTATATGACACCATCTTGCAAATTACAAATGGTCAGACCAGCTGCTGAACAAAGAACAACAAAGAACAGTAACATCTGCATTAACATTCATGTACATGTGTCAACCGAGGAACCACACTAGATTGCTTTTTATATTTAAGGTGATATTTATGATCTATTAATGCAATTTTATTACTGCACTATAAAGTGATTGTCAAAAAGTCCCTCCGTAGTTCTGTAGTGCTCCAGCTTTTCTTCATTGTGAATAATCGTTTTCTTTTTCAGAGCTCCAATGTATGCTGGTATATATTCTCAGCTGAACATTTGTCTGATTTCTGTGCATAAACGTTTTCAGTGCATAAAAAAAAAGACAAACAAACCCAACCAATTCAGTTGCAAGGCAAATTTTACTTAGAAGCATAAACATAATAAGAGAAAAGCAAATTATGCTTGGAAGAGTGGAACTTATGAAAGGTTAGTAGGCCAGAACCATGAGATCTTATCTATTTGATGAATTGTATAAAGTGTCAAATCGATGGACATTTGTAGTTAGTTTCATTTTCTAGAGATCAAGATGCAGGAAAGAACTGCAAGGCCCCCAAGGCCTCCCTGGAGTCTCTGGGGAGAAGATAAGGCAGTGAGCTACATTCCCTAATCTGCAGCGTCTCTTTAACACTGCTGTCTTGTATCTGCTCTTACTCAGAACCTTCCACTATACTGCTCAGATCCCTGAGCATCTCACAAACATCTGAAACACAGTCTTGCCACTGCAATCATTGCCTGTTTTATTTTGTACTTGGCCCTGAAGTATAGGCAGGATATTAGATTCTTATTTTTGTCTGATACACACCAAGGCAAACTTTCCTCTTCCCGTAAAGTTAGTGAAGTTGCATTTTTGCTCTAAGATCTTAATGTAGCATGCAAAGAAATGGCTTTTAGGAATAGAGCTGACTAGCCATTTTATTAACTGGTTGTGTGTGTTTCTGTCTGTATCCTCTCTGGTTGGTACTTTATCAGAAATAAAATGTAAATATATTAAAGTTCTCTGTATTTTTAAAATAGATTATAAAAAGATTCTAAATAATTTTTTAAAATACATATCATAAACAGTAAGTATTTCTTAAATAAATACTCCAGTGTTTCCTCTCTCTAACTAGGTTACTGAATTGGTCACGTAATTTATACTAGCACAAGAGCCACCACAAAAACAACATTGATTTGAAACATGTATAATGGAAGCCTAAGGGTAACTTACAATCCTGTGTTATAAGAGTACTTCAAGTCAGTTGTTTTATATTTAAACAAATATGGTCGTGGCAGCCATGGTCTGGTGGTTAGGGAGCTGGTCTTGTGAATGGGGGGTTGGGGGTTCGATTCTCAGGTCTTAAGCCATGACTGATGTGCCCTTGAGCAAGGCACTTAACCCCACTGCTCCTCAGGCGCTGGGCTAGGGCTGCCCACTAGTGTGTGTGTGTGTGTGTGTGTGTGTGTGTGTGTGTGTGTGTGTGTGTGTGTGTGTGTGTGTGTGTGTGTGTGTGTGTGTGTGTTCTCACTGCACAGATTCTAACTGGGGTGTAAATCACAACTAGCAATGCTAGCAACTTAATTTAAAAAGCAAATAAGAGTCCCCAAATGAAGAATGTAATTAAACTAAGCTGAATGTGTGCACAAAAATAAAATAAAGAAAAGCCAATGTAATGACTGAATATTGGTTGTACTAACACAAAGGGATTATAAAGTAACAACATAACAAGACACAAATGATATGGTGATTTACATGCGGCACCTGTGTAGGAAGTGACACCAAATCAAAACATCGAACATGTGCCACAAAGAAGCCCAACAGAAAACAAATGGTCATGTAGACTCCACAGTTAAATCCCCCCCCCCCCCCCCCCCACACACACACACACACACACACACATACTGACAGTCACTGATAAGGAACTTTCAATCACCATTAATTATGGTATGATAAAAATATGAATACCGTCCAAATCATCAATAATTCAATGTCATGTAACCCAGATTACAAATGAGATGGCTGCGAATGATACTGCGACTGCGATTGTTCATTTAGATCGTAAATAAATTCCCCCCTGGGAGAAAGGCTAGATTTATGTTTTCCTCTAGATGTGAACTGAAATCCTACAGTGAAGTTCCACTGAAATTCCCAGTAAGTGTTATGAAACACGCAGCCTTGTGTTCATTGGCATACACTGAAACTTGTCTGTGTTCCCATGTTGGCCAAAGAGTAATGAAAATATAAGAGAGACAGACCAGTTTAAAGAGGAGAAGTTGAAGTAAATGGTCTTTCTATGTTAGAATGTCGATTAATAGTTAAACTGAGAGATACTTATTTTGGTTCACAGTTTAAGTACAAGCACGTGATACAATAGTTCCACTAAAAGATACTTAGTGTGGTTCACAAAAGCATGTGTCTCCCACAGGATTCACTAACATGTTTGATGTGGCCACAGAGATGAAAAAAAGATGATTGTTTGCATATGTTGATATGTGTTCAAATGTGTGTCAGGCAAGCAACACTGATCTGAAGAAACCTCCCTCATTTCCAACTGTATCCAACCAACCTTGCTTTACAAATTAGTACAATCCTGCCAGGTGCTTGTCAGATGTGACTATTTTCTTATCAAGTTTAGCATATGAGCCTTCTCGAGGGATCCCTCCCAGGAACAGTCCTGCAGTGCTGTGTGTTCTCTGGTCCTGTGTGTGTGTGACACCTGCCTGCTGCTTCACTGGGCTTTGTTTGTTTGCCTTGTTCTGCTGGTATGGAGTTCAGTAGAGACCCTCCTCAGCCACACTCATGCTACGCTACGTGCTTGCCACCATCTTCCTAACTCTTCATCCTTTTCATCCTTTTTTATTCACTGTTTCTGCATATGGCCTCAGTTTGATCACTTTATGACTCTGCCTTTATATGAGGTTAGAACAGTATTCGTTTGCCACGACAGCTGTAAGAATAACAACAACACATGAACCCTGCTGTTTCAAATTTTCTGAATTTAATGAAAAATTATACATGGCAAAGCTGTTCTACACATTTTCTGAAGGTAATGAAGTTGCCTGTAGTTGCATAAGCACTGCTATTAGGCTTAGCAGGGAAGTGTCCCAAATGAAGCAGAGTGAATATTTGGGGTCAGTAATGTTGATTACAGAGGCTGAGGCACTTGTAGCATCTGTGTTTGTAACAGTTTATGAATTTAATGGCCACTTGCAGCACTTGTGAATTATTAAACTACTGAAAAGCTATTTAGTGGCAAGAATATATTTGCTGAAAGTGTATAGTATGATTTTGGATTATACTATTCTCTTTTCAGGAATGAATTTCTGATTCATAGACTTTGCTGTAAGTATTCACATAGGATATACTGAGCAAGACCTATATATGTATGTAGGGCTAAAATATAAACATGTTTGTCAAAACTATTCTTTATGATTAACTAGTTGTGTGCTTACAATGCTAGACTGTATAGTCATGCACTTACAAAGCTACACTGTATAGGCGCAGAATGGCTTATTCAGAACAAATATTTACACATACCAAGACGATCTGCTCCAACATAACCATAAACAAGAAGAGTGTAGTTTCCACTGCAGAGTCTGATATCTGGAACTCATTTAACCTCAACAAACTCAAATATCTTGCCTCACTTATATATACATTTAACAGTTGATTACACACACACACACACACACACACTTCACTAGTTGAAAATGTCACCAACCATTTTTTGTATTACAGGTAGATCAGTGTGGGGGGGAGTGCCCACTGAGGCACTCAGTGCTCCAGGTAGAACCTAGCCATCCCCATCTCCTTGGCTTCGTGAGTGCCCTTGAAGCAGAGATGCGCACATGAGGTCTCCCTCGCGCTCTGAGGCTGTCCAGAGCAGCGTTGAGGTGTACGGGGGAATGTGCTCGCCTTCTTCTCAGCCCTGTACTTTCCCTTCTTACCACCACACTTATACCCTGGCATCCGTTTTTATCAGTTCGTCTTTGTGAAACATTTTGAGGATGAGGCAGGGCGCAGAGACGAGTAGTCTTCAACATGTATCTATGACGAGACGCGTGAACACATGCACAAACAACCACACCCACAGGAAATATATATATGGACACGGATTACATATGCACAGGCCTGAAGGGAGGGGGCCAGGGCTGTAATGTGACAGTTTTGCTTGTGATTAATTTGATTTTATTTATTCTATGATGTTCCATTTTGTCTTCCTTGCTGTCACTTTATGATAAAGAAGGGTGGAGGAGGAGGGATAGAGAGGACACGACATGCAGGTGACAAAAGAAGAGGAAAATAATAAAGAGACTGCTGCCTCCAGAGCAGTCAGTTATCATGGGCAAAACCGAAGGAAGCAAACCGGAGTCTCCAGCTGATGCGTAACACTAATGACCAAAGGGCCAATAATTAAACACTGCAGCAACACAGAGGTGACATGGTGAATGAGTGTGGGACATGCCTCAAAGCCAAAACATTCAACACAGGTAACAGAGAAGCTCAACAGAAACCAAAGGGCCACATGGATGTCATCGCTGCCAGACGCAGGCTGCTCGCTGGGAAGCCCTGTCACACACGTTACCCATAGTAATCATCCATGTGCTTCAACTGTGATAGCTAGATTAGATTTAAGAATAGACATAAAAACTGAGTATTCCTTTAACTGTGCTAATGGACTAAAGCAGGTCAGATCTTCATAAGAGCTCCCCAAAACAATGCCAAAGAGCTAGCCCAGTTTAGTTCAATGTTGTTTTCTCGCTATCGATTTGGTTTGGTGTCCCTACAATCCCCCACCTTCGTGTCTTGTGTTTTTTGTTTGCTTCTATATGTCAGTTATCCCTTTTATTCGTAGCTCATGCACTTGCGTCCATCCTCAGTTTTGTTGCAAAAACACAGAACCTACCATGGACACAGCAAGGCGTAACCAACCACAAGCTAATTTATCCCCTGAGATAAGTGCTGAGGACTCGTTGTGGTTTCCCTCTCTAATGCCCTTCCCAGCCGTGTACGATGCTAAGAGTTCTGTAGAAAGTTGAATTACTTTATTTTCTGTAAATCTCTGGAAGATTTATGGAAGACTGGATTCCCTTCCAGGGAAACGCACTGCAATGGGCCAAGCTGCTTATGGATCATCGTGCAGTGGAAACTAGTTCTTTGGGGGGATTCTAGTTTCCCTTAGCCGCACACCCCCCATACACATAAACCCTCCTGCAGTCACCACCTCCAAACCCATCTCACATGGGGGAGGGGGGGGGGATTATTATGGGGCTAGATATTGGACACCCCATATGTGGGTGGGAATTAAATCATGAGGGACTGTGTTGAGGCTGCTATGTCTATGTATATTCCCCCTAACAATGATCCAGAGCCTGTTTCTCACATGGACGTCGTCACCCAGCATGTAGTTCCTCTCCAGTGGCCACGCCCCGATGCTCTCCGATGACTTCTGATTTGCCTTTGACTGTATATGCATGTGATGTTCAACTCTACCCTTGTCCTCTTGTGTCCAGGCCTGTGTTTCCTGCCCTCATTCCTAGTTTTGTCTTGTCCCCATTACTGTCTCTGTACCTGTTTTGGTCTCCGTTCCTGTTCTTGTGTCTGATGGTGTTACTGCACCTGTTTCTACTTCCATCCCCAACCTCGTTACCCATTTTTTCATGTACCATTTTCTCATACTTGCTTCCTGTTAATGGCAGACTTGTAACATATATCTTTTTTCTAAATCCAAAAAAGAGAGAACTGGAATAAAAAAAATAATAATAGTCCACCAGACATTATAAAAGACAATGGCAGGCAGAAAGTTAAATTTGGCTCAGACCAAGTCCAACTCTGAGGGTGGAATCATGCAGTGAAGTTCCTCAGAACTTCCTACTAAAGGTTATGAACCACACATGGCCTTGTGTTTATTGGCATACACTGAAGCTTGCACGTTTCCACGTTTGCTGAAAAATAATGAAAGATAAGAAATCCAGAAACCACTATTTTGTGCTCTGGGAGTTATTGATTAAAACATATTAAACGTAATGCTTTCCGCTTTCATCAAACATAATTAATTAAAAGTATTTAGTTCATTTATTCTTTCATCTTTAAAAACTTAATCCAGTTCAGGGCTGTGCAGGACCAGAGTCTATTCTGGCAGTGCAGGATGTGAAATAAACCTGGACAGGACACCAGTCCATCACAGGACATATGCACAGATACAGAAAGCCAATTTAGAGGAAGCTAATATGTACACAATTGGAATGCAGGAGAAAATCAGAGTACTCTAGGAGGAAACCTACAGAGGATTAAAGTCCACACAGGTGACAGGGAACTCAAACCCAGAGATCAAACCTAGGGATCAAACCCAGGGATCAAACTCAGGGATCAAACGCAGGGATCAAACCCAGGGATCAAACACAGGGATCAAACCCAGGGATCAAACGCAGGGATCAAACCCAGGGATCAAACCCAGGGATCAAACACAGGTCACTGAAGGTATGCAGCAGCAGTGCACCACTACTATATCCTCCCATATTATTCATGTACTTGTCCTACCTTGCATGAACATCCTCTTTCCCCTGACTTTACTATAATTACTACTTAATATACTGTGCTTGCTTCTTGGTACGATTGACTCCATGTCATTCCTATTGAGAGATAATGTACCCTGGGGCTCAGAAGAACCAGCACACTGAGAAATCAAGGTGGGACCATGGGGGCAAAGTTCAAGGTGTTCCCTTGAAATCACAACGTAGAAAAAAACATACTTACAAGTGTAATTATGTTGATATACAATATGAGAGCATTCACAGGGTGTTTTTCATTTGTTTATCACATGGTTGAAGTCATTACATAATAATGTCATTATGGCATTCTTTCCACAAACTGATTCCCACATGGTTTCAGTGACGCCCAACTTATCATTTTGTAAATATTTGCAAAATATTTACAACATATTTACAGAATCAGTACAAAAACTATTAATGATTTAAACAACATTGCAGGTATCCAGGTTTAAAGAGGAGAATCTGAAGTAAAAGGTCTTCATGTGTTAGAATGTTGAACAGTTCAAGTGAAAGATACGTAGTGTGGCCCACCAATAAAAGCACAAGTGCCCCACAGGATTCACTCATTTTTTTGCTGTAGCCACAGAGATGACATATAAAGTGAATAATTGAAAATGTGGTTATGTGTGCTGCTCAAACGCTCAAAAGATTTATCTGAAGAAATCGTTCTCTCTTCCAGCTGCATCCAACAAACTTTACTGTCAAAATCTTCACCACATCCTGATCTAAATCGTAAACCGGAAGAATAATTAGATGGAGTGTTTTGCATGAACTTTTCGATCATTTTGAGTTGAAGAAGAAAAACCCTTTATTAATTCCCTTAGGGCAATTCTTCCCCATTTAACCCATGCACAGCAGTGAGCAGCCACCTGTATTCCGTTAGGGGATGAGGTGCTTTGCTCAAGGCAACTTCACACATGCTTCCTGCTAGTTGAAGAGCTTGAAGAACCAACCTTATGAGCCCAAGCCCATGTCTCTAACCTTTAGGCCACAGCTGCCAAAAATGACACTAGCTATTCTAATCTCATCACAACTAGTTTATTAACTTTTTCCCCCTGTTTTGCCACTGACACTTTCCATATATTTGTATTATATATGTATTGCTGCATTGTTGGATCATTAGCAAACTAATTAGGATATTAATTGTCATGGTGCACCAAGGAAACCAGTGGGCGGACCACACCCAATGGCAAACTTGCGATCACACACTTATTGATTTTTTACACACACGGGTCCCTTTTTCTACAGGGACAGTTCTGCAGTGCTGTGTGTTCCCTGGTCCTGTGTGTGTGATCCCTAACTCTTCATCCTTTTCATGTTTTTTATTCACTGTTTCAGCATATGGCCTCAGTTTGAGCCCTTTATAGGTCTGCCTTTAATGAGGTTAGAACAGTATTCATCATTAAGCTGTAAAAACAAAAACAACAAATTAACACTGCTGTTTCACATTTTCTGAATGTAATGAAAAATTATATGTTCATATATGCATACAGTTGCATCACCAATGTTAAGTTTAGAAGTGATATTTCAAATCAGTATGCTTTAATTAATAGAGTAATATGTGTAACATCTTAGACTAACCTTTTCTGAAGGTAATGAAGTTGCCTGTAGTTGCGTAAGCACTGCTATTAGGCTTAGCAGGGAAGTGCTCCAAATGAAGTTATTTGGGGTCAGTAATATTGATAAAAGAGGCTGAGTCACTTGAAACATCTGTGTTTGTAACAGTTTATGCCAGGGGTACTCAACTGGCGGGCCGCGGTCCGGATCCGGACCCGAACGCGATCCTGTCCGGACCCAATCTCATTCCTGATTAACTGGATACGTACCAAAACAAAACCGTAGCATTTATTTCAGGGCTATTGAAAAAACACTCCGTCACGAGTGATACGTTCGCCACCCCGCTCAACAACTTACGTTCGCCACCCCCGCCGCACCGGACCTCAGGTCACAGGTATCTGCCAAAATTGGACCGCGGACAAATTTAGTTGAGTACGCCTGGTTTATGCATTTAATGGCCACTTGCAGCACAAATCATTATAAAACAATGAAGTGGCAAGAGTATATTTGCTGAAAGTGTATAGATCTAAAATAATGATTTTGGATAATATATAGTGTTGTATTTGTATACTATTCTGTTTTCAGGAATTAAATTCTGGAAATGATTCATAAACTTTGTTGTGAGTATCTTACTGAGCAAGATTTATATTCCATATATACTCCATAGGATTAACTGCAAGACTTGTTGGTATGATAACAGCAGTTTTAAAATACTTCATGAGATTGTTTCTATACTCAGTTTCCATCACATAATAATCACAGGACTGAATAGCATAAATGAAGTAAGTTTTGTACCTGTATTATCACCCCACTATGTCAAAGCTGCATTCTGTAAATGTATGTAGAGCTAAAACATAAACATGTTTGTCAAAACTATTCTTTATGATTAACTAGTTGTGTGCTTACAAAGCTAGACTGTATAGCTGTGCACTTACAAAGCTACACTGTATAGGCGCAGAATGGCTTATTCAGAACAAATATTTACACATACCAAGACGATCTGCTCCAACATAACCATAACCAAGAAGAGTGTAGTTTCCACTGCAGAGTCTGATATCTGGAACTCATTTAACCTCAACAAACTCAAATATCTCGCCTCACTTATACATACATTTAACAGTTGATTACACACACACGCACGCACGTACGCACACACACAAACACACACACACACAAACACACACACACACACAAACACACACACACACACACACACACACACACACACACACACACACACGCATGCACACAGAGTTAGTTGAAAATGTCTTCAACCATGGTCTGACTTTTTAGACTTGTTTCATCCTGTGTTATGTACAATAGTGCAGATACTACAGACACTACTAGTAATGTAAACTATAATGTAGAAAGCATATTCATCATATGAATGTGTTGAATATGTCGTCCATTTTGCTATTGGAATATTACTGCAGTTCTCACAAAGTATGAAGTCTTTTTCCAGTAAATAAAGCAGTGAACAAATGCAGACTGAGGATTAACTGAATTAAGCTTCTTATGGAGTAGTCTTGGCCACTATGTGACTATGTGAGAGGCATTTCATCGCCAGCGTCATAAATAAGATCACCAAGATCTATTGGATCACAATCCTAATCTAGTTTCTCACATGAAACTGTGACATAAAGATGTGGCACTCATTACGTTCTTGCAAGACAACATGGCATTTCAAATTATATTCAGTTAACAAGTTTAATCTAGATGTTCTTAGGAAAAGAGCAACAATTTCAGATGTCATAAATCCCAAACAAGCTGATGACGTTTTGACACATAGGAGGAGTTTTCCTACCACAACTAGACAAAATAGGCCATAGTTGGTTTAACTGAAAATGGGACCAGTATGCAGCCCAGCTGCAGTGAAAGTGGCATTCCCCCATGTTTCATTCAGTAATCAGAGCCATGTTTTCTTCAGTTATAGCACCATCTGCTGTCTACCACCCAGACAAAACAGCCACAAGTATATATTCTTTTACCAAATCAAATAACCAACATATGTGACAGGGCAAGATTTTCAAATTTCCTGTTTAGTTCAACATAATTAACTCACGTTTTTCAGAACACAATATATGTTAATATCATCAGCGTCCTTTTAATGGCTGATATAACTAAGACCGAAACCCTTCGTGAGCTGTGCAAATAAAACACACCTGAACTTCTAGGTGGATGAACTGCTTAACAATGGTGAATTATTAAACTGAATAGAGGACACATTATTATCTTGAATTCCTCTATGTATGAAGTGACTCTTCCTTATATTGGCAGGAGGGTCTTGAGGATGAAACTTCCAGGCAAGAGGAGGAGAGGTAGACCAAAGAGGAGGTTTATGGATGCAGTGGTAGAGGATACCGCTGGCTGGTGTTTCAGTGGAGGACACTCAGGACAGGGCCAGATGGAGGAGTTTGATCCGCTGTGGCAACCCCTAAACGGGAATTGCCAAAAGAAGAAGAAGAAGAAGAAGAAGAAGAAGAAGAAGAAGAAGATGATGATGATGATGATGATGATGATGATGATGATGATGATGATACTCGTCCTGTGGCAGGGATTTCCCAACGTATTTTGTTGTTGTTGTTGTTGGCTTGACTGCAATGTGACGTCTCGGAAATCTCAGATGACGCATCATGACAGCTCGGAGAACCGCCCACCCGGAAGTAGAAGTGTTAGTGGGGTTGAAGGAGGCAGCTTGTCAAGTTCCAGGCTAGTGCGGGTTTTACGGCGTAGGTTGTTGAGAATCTACGTTACTTTCAACGGTTTTTATCACTTATACCTGAAAAAAGGTGGAATTTCATCCCACCGGGTTTTTTTATCAGTCTTAAGATTTACTGGGGATGAAAAACTTGCTAGAAACTGGCAAGCTGGTTAGCTAACTGGCTAGCTTGTGAGCTAGTTAGTGTGAGAGAGAGAGAAAGAAACAAAGAAAGAAACGAACAAAATTCAGAGATAGGTTAGCAAAATGGACTGTAGCGCGCTGGAGCTTGATGCTGTGAAATTTGCCAAGTCAGCGGTGTCCCACGACCAGAGAGGAAGATACAACGACGCGATGTTCTTCTATAAGGTAAAATGTTGTTCAGTGTTAACACTCACACGGGCAGCTGGAGAACTCTGACGTATCCCGGTGGCATCATGCTGCTGCAACATGCCACCTGAGGCTTTGGTAAGAGACATGCTAACTGTAGTTGGGTATTTCTACCCTTCAGGCCATGTCAAACTCCCACGTTAACGGGAGACTGTTAAACAAAACTCACCAAACACCTCTGTGTAGAGTTAAATATAACCTAGTTATATGTCAGAAGTATCAGTGTTGTAAACCTTTACTGGTCTTTATTTTGCTCTTTGTCCCCCCCCCCCCCCCCCCCCCCCCCTACGTTAGGAGGCAGCGCAGGCCCTCATCTATGCTGGCATGGCAGGGTCCAAACTGGAGAATATTCAAGGAAAAGTCAACGAGTACCTGGAAAGAGTACAAGCTCTTCTTAGCGCTGGTCAGTCCTCTGAAATGTTGTAATGTAGTAATATTGTTTAGGAGGCTTTGCAGTGCCTCTTGGGAGGGAACTTTCCGTGGCTCATGCTCCATTAATGCTTACGTTGGTTTTGGTGTGGGTGCGAATAGTCATGTTCTTACACATACCTTTTTTTTGCAAGCTGTAGGAGTGTTCTCTGGTCCTATTAGCTGCTGTAAAGAAGAATTGACCTGTCTCCCTGTTTCATTTGTCATAGGCTTAGCCCAGCAACAGAATAGACAATCCTGACTCATTTCTTATTAGACATTAAGAGATTATTTTTTTTAATTTTTGATTAGGTAATTCAAGAAGCATCACACCTGTTTTTTTTATGTGTGTATATGTGTACAGTGCAGAAGGTGTTTGGTTGAGTGCTTTGTCCCAGTCTAACAAGGGCCACTGATAAAAAAAAAACAAAAAAAACTTATGTGTAGTTTTAGCTACTCGGTGACAGTTTTACCTTATATGACTTAGACATTTACTGTCCCAAATAAAAACTAATTACAATAAAAGGCATTTCAGGCATTTTTCTCAACTTTTGGTTACCATTTTGATATACGATGTCCACATTTTATCCTGCAATTCCTACAAACATGCTGAATCGGATCTCCCTCCATCAGTTCAGGCCCAAAGCAGTGACCCCCTGAAGAGCAAGCACCAGCTGGACCTTGAGCGGGCGTACTTCCTGGTGACCCAGGCCTTCGAGGAGGACGAGAAGGGCAACAGTGACGAGGCCATAGAGCTGTACACTCAGGCTGTGGAGCTGTGCATACAGGCCGTGAGTCATTTTGTCCAAGCAAAGGTTCTGTAATGGAGATGCAGGGGGAAAAAAGCAGGAATACCAGTGCTTTTTGTTTCATCTGGTTGGTATGTTTGGTCTTAAAATAAACCTTAAATAAATAAATAAAGCCTGGTAAATGAAAACGGATACACAGGGACCTGTGGCCGTGGACTGTTGAGAGTAGGGGAAGTGGAAACATGGCAGCGGTGTTTGATTCACTTTAGACACGCCCAAAGGTATAGGGCAGGGCTTTGTGTGAAGTCCCATTCGTGATCAAAACTACTGCTGAAACTGTACAGCTGTTCTGGTGAACTCTGCACTGTCTCCCCTCTGTGCCATAGTCAAATGAGACCTCAGATCAGGCACTACAGGGTAAACTGAAGCAGCTGGCTCGCCAGGCTCTGGACCGGTGAGTGCCGGCGCCGTTGGGGACCACGCTACACAGCTGCTGATGTGCCATACCTCAGTGTTGTGTATTGGCTTGCGATTCATTATGTCTTCTTGCTACCTTGTTTTCCTTGTTGGTGTATTTCAGGGCAGAGGGGCTGAAAGAAACCCTTTCTAAACCCCCAGCCCAGGACAAACCCCCCTCCTCCGCTGGCAGGGCCCCAGCGCCTGTGAGGCAGTACCTGCCCCTGGGTCCCGACTTCTCCCTCCAAGACAGGCCCCAGCCGGTGCGCCCCGTGCAGTCCAGCGAGCCGCAGGGCCAGCGCTACACATCCGAGGAGATAGAGGTGCTCAGGTGAGGGCGGCTGGCACCTGCTCCTCGTGTGCCGTATTCTCATATTCCATCAGTGTCTCCATTTTAGACATGACTTCTCATGTCCGCTCTTCTGCTTTGTGCATTGAAGGACGACTTCCAAGATCAATAAGATTGAATATGTGCCGTTCATGAACGTGGACTTGAGGGAACGCTTTGCCTTCCCAGTTCCATTTTCGTGAGTGCTTCTATTTTCTTCTTCTTTCACTTTTCAGCGGAGCACCTGACATGGTGTGATCTCAACACACCTATCAGAGCTGCTGTACTGATCTGTGCTTGATCTGCTGTATGTACTCATTTACTGCCAAGAAACTGTTTGCAAAAGCTTTTTTTCAACCAGGCCACTGTTTGTTGATCTAAAGAGACAAGTATGGGAAACTGGCGCTGTCCCCTAAACAGTCAGCCATCTTCTCTCGCTGGGTCCGTCCTGACGACATCTGCAACAACCCCACTATGATTTTCACCGTGTCCAGTTTCAGCATCAAACAGGTGCCACTCTTTCATGCTCTCCACACCATGGAGACTCTGCCTGTCTCTTCAGAAGCTTTCAAAAAACACCACTAAATGGCTGAATAGCAATGTGTTATTTGTTTACATCACAGACGGTGGTGTCAGATTGCTCTTTTGTAGCCTCTTTGGCCATCAGCGCTGCATATGAGAGACGCTTCAGCAAGAAGTTAATCACCAGGTAGAGCCCCCGTGGCCAGTCCACCTGTCTCAGCACGGTTGCATGACTGTCTTGGAATCAGTTTCTGTTGTCTGCAGCATAGCGCACGTGTCACTTCAGTCAGTTAGTAAAAGACAGCAGGTAATTTGTATGTTTCATTTCTGCATTGTGTGTGTGTGTGTGTGTGTGTGTGTGTGTGTGTGTGTGTGTGTGTGTGTGTGTGTGTGTGATCTACAGCATAATTTATCCGCAGAATAGGAGGGGTGAACCGGAATATAATCCCTGTGGGAAATACATGGTGAAACTCCACATTAATGGGGTTCCTAGGAAGGTACAGGCATTCTGCAAGCATTGATGAGACGGAGTTACACTCTGATCTCTCATTGGTGGGTTGTAGTGGCCACCAGTGATGGAGGGGTTTGTCTGAATGGTTCTTTCATTAGGTGATCATTGACGATTTCCTCCCAGTGGACCGGAACGGGGAGCTGCTCTGCTCCTACTCCAGCAACCGGAACGAGCTGTGGGTTTCCCTCATAGAAAAGGCCTACATGAAAGTGATGGGTGGATACGACTTTCCTGGCTCCAACTCTGTACGCACAGACCACAAGTACCATTTTAAGTCTATATATGTGGATCATTTAAATGAAAGGGGCCTTTGTTGGATTAGGAGATCAACCTACTTTTGGGATTAAGGATTATGAAGGAAGACTCCTGTCTTGCTTCCATCAGTGTAATCGTTTTCTGTTGTAGAATATCGATCTGCATGCGCTGACTGGCTGGATCCCAGAACGCATCGCCATGCACTCGGACAACCAGTCCTTCAGCAAGGACGACAGCTTCCGCATGCTGTTCCAAAGGTGAGCTCACGACCGTGTAGCACACGCGCATCGTTCTTGTCGGGCCTTTCTTGGGCAGGCCGAGGTTCTGAGAGCCAGTCTCCCACAGGTTTCACAGAGGCGACGTCCTCATCACAGCAGCAACAGGTGTCATGACGGAGGAGGAAGGGGAGAGGTGGGGTTTGGTGCCCACCCACGCCTACGCCGTGCTGGACATCAGGGAATATAAGGTGAGAGGTCATATTTCCTCCAACTACGTTGTGACACAACACTTTTCTATGTGGTCTTTCTATGTTTAGTTTGTTTAAAGGGTGGTGTTGCCATGGGTGGAGTTCTCTGTTTCCAGAGGAGAATTAGGTTGGATAAGGTTTCCATTGTTTGTCCAGAGGAGTCTGATTTCTCTCTTTGCTCTTAAGCATCACTTCTTTGTCATGGGCTCCAGGGTAGACGCTTCCTGCAGCTGAAGAACCCATGGAGCCATCTCAGGTGGAAAGGTCGTTACAGTGAGCGTGACGAGAAGAACTGGACCCCGGACTTGCTCAAGTACCTCAACTTTGACCCCAAAACTGCACAGAAGTTTGACAATGGTAAGAGAATGCTGAGAAGTACTTATCGCTGAGTGAAAATGGGAAGATCAAGTCCTGAACTGACCTTGGGCTGTGTTTCAGGGGTGTTCTGGATCATCTGGGAGGACTTGTGCCAGTACTATGATGTCATCTACCTGAGCTGGAATCCTGGTCTATTTAAAGAATCCTCCTGCATACACAGGTCAGCATCATTCAGTCTCATATTATTACAAGTGAATCATCCTAGACAGGGTATGCTTGTGGGCTTTTAGAGAAACCTTATATCGGTGACAAATTATGGGATAAAAAGAAGTCTCTCATAGGGCTGTCACGGTGAAAGAATTTCCCCAGCGGTTATTTATGGTGGCTCAACACCGCGATATGCGGTATGACGCGATATGCGTAATTTGTCGTCTAAAATCTTAATTTTAGAGCTATATAATTGTTTTATTGTTTTTATTGTAAAGGGGTTCTTATTGTTTTTAAATTGCAAAGAAGACACAGTTTTAAGAGCAGTTAAATATGTGTTTATTGTCAAATAGAGAACACAGAAGTCAAATGAGATGCAGTAAGAACCCATGCTCTTTCGCTTTCTTAAAAGTGTAGGGTAAATATTTAAAACGAGATTTTAAACACAAAAAGAGAATTTTATAAATAAATCAATAAAACGAAATCTTTCCTTAACCAGAAGAATAACGTCTCAGCTTAAACCTGAGTTGTCACGTCCCTGTTGCACGCTAAGAAAACCAACATATTCACCTTATGTGGTTTCAGTGAGGAGCGGAAAGGGCTAACAATATTCCCGGCAGTACTAAAAACTCGCTCTGATGGTGTGCTTGTTGCACAAATGCACATGTACTTGCGGGCGAGTTTGGAGAGCAGAGGAAATCTAGCCTCATTGACGCGCCACCAGGCGAGTGGATCTGCGTGGATTTGACTTGAACCCGAAATGCTCCCAAACCGGCGAAGTCGCGTTTTGTTTTTTGACCAGAGCATCTGCCGTAGTTTCCATCTTTGAAAAAAGGAGACGGATTGTTGATCAGCCGCACCGGATGATAACAGGGGGTTGATGGGAAAATGACTTTAACTCTTGCACAGGCACTTTCGCATGGGAAAAAACACAAATATTGCGGTTGTTGCGGTTAATTCCCGTACGTTGCGATTTTCTCGTCAATAGCGCGGTATTGCTATACTGCGGTTATCGCAACAGCCCTAGTCTCTCAGAGGTCTTAATATCAAAGGTGGGGGTGGTGCTGGGATGATGGCTCAATTGTGTGATTTAATGTGCTTTTGTAGTAGCTGGGATGCAAAACAGGGCCCAGTAAAGGACGCCTACAGCTTGGCCAACAACCCTCAGTACAAGCTGGAGGTGCAGTGTCCACAGGGGGGCGCCGCAGTGTGGGTGCTGCTAACAAGACACATCACCGACAAGGTGCAGTCCTTGACCAGCTCTGCCGCTGTGTGTTATATGCTGAACATTGTACATTAGTATTCATGCTAATCACATTACATTAATGC
The DNA here is from genome assembly GCF_052324685.1 of Brachyhypopomus gauderio. Lineage (NCBI taxonomy): Eukaryota > Metazoa > Chordata > Actinopteri > Gymnotiformes > Hypopomidae > Brachyhypopomus > Brachyhypopomus gauderio. Next base: position 19,445,223 of record NC_135223.1, on the reverse strand, counting down.
TTATTCTTTTATTCACTTTCAAGGATGACTTTGCAACAAACCGTGAATTTATCACTTTAGTTGTTTACAAGACTGACGGAAAGAAGGTTTATTATCCAGGTAGATACTTTGGAACAGATCAAGAAATGGAAGTTAATTTGCTTTTATTCTGTGTATATAAAAATGAACAAAAATGAATATTTATTGTTTTTTCCCCCTAGTTTTTGCTTAATTCCAGCTGTTGATCAGTGTATGTAGAAGGTTGATTTAGAGCACTGTGGTGTTACGAGTGAGGATCCCTTCATTTCTGCTGGTTCTTTTCTCTCGTAGCTGATCCTCCCCCGTATATCGATGGAATACGGATCAACAGTCCACACTACTTGACCAAGGTCAAGCTGACCAGTGCAGGGACGCACACCTTCACACTAGTGGTATCTCAGTACGAGAAGCAAAATACCATCAACTACACACTGAGGGTAATTCCTGCCCTGTCTCTGGGAACAACATTTTTCCCCTCTGTTTCTGTCCTCACCTGTCTTTATCCATCTGTTATACACCTTTACATTCAGGAATGTTGTAAAAGAGCAGAGCAAAGTGCTTATTTCTCTTCCAGATCATTAACATGGTGTCCTCTTCATTACATGTATATCATAGTGCACTCATGTTTGGTTATTTATTAGTTTATGATGGTATCAGTAGAGTAGGCAGTCTTATTTTAACATGTTCATTTACCTAAAGCCCTGAGGGCACTCCGAGCTAATGACAACCTCAGATATTACAAGCAGTATGCAAATTTAGGATTTGATATGCAAATGTAGATGTCCAATTAATTTACTATGTTCCCTCTCAGGTCTACTCGGTGTGCAAGTTTAATTTCTCCAAAATCCCAACACCATTTATACATACCAAAAGGGTAAGCACATGCTCTGTTGGAAACGAAATTTGTGAGTGGAAGGTTTGTGCTACACTGCTTGTCTTAATGGGAGTCCTGCCTTCATCTTCTGTGTGTGTAGGTAAATGGTCAGTGGAGGGGAATCAGTGCTGGGGGGTGTGGGAACTATAAGGACACTTACAAGCACAACCCCATTTACCAGTTTAACCTGGAGAAATCAGGACCTCTGCTGATCGAGCTTCGGGGCTCCAGGTAACCCTAGAGTATGCCATGTCATATTTACTCAAATATTCTTAACCACACACTGCCCATGCATATGTGTATACTGTACATCATTCTCAACAAATATAGACAGAGAGTCACAGATGTACTTTCTCGATGTCTTTTTCCTCTTTCCAGTGGGGGAGAGTCTAATGTAATATGGTGTGGGTTGCCAGCATACCACAGTAAATCCTGTTTGCTTTCCCTTGGCAGGCAGTACAGTGTGGGCTTCGAGGTTCTGACTGTGTCCACTGTAGGGGATCCAGGCCCCTCGGGGCTGCAGAAGAAAGGCAGTGGAGATTACAGGTAACGTGCTGCATTACCCAGTATGGCCAGAGGAGGGCGTGCTCGAGGCCGATTCATTATTAACATCTTACCTGTGCTAGGCCAGGACAGAGAACAAGGCTGATATGGCCAAACAAACAAATGGCCATTCAAGCCTTAATACCCGCCAACCTGATTCTCACATCCTGTTGTTAGGTGTGGATTTTGCTACATGGAGCTGGATCAAATCCCTGCAGGCATCTACAATGTCATCCCCACCACCTTCCTGCCCAGCCAGGAAGGACCCTTCTTCCTGGACTTCAGCAGTGCCACGCCCCTGCGGGTGTCGCAGCTCCAGTGATGGCTGCCCTGGTGGGGGGGTGAGGAGAGAGGAGCCCTCCTTCACACATGTGCAGGGGGTGTATCTCGCGTGCCCTCTCGCTCTGGACACGCCTGCACCCCCCCCCCCCCCCTCCCCTGTCGTTGGGACTGCTTCCCGTTGCCATGACAGACTGCAGTCTGCCGTCTGGTTGCTCTGGCGTGGTACAGTGTGTGGAGTGTGTACAATCACTGAAGACCTCACGTTGTTCCAGGATCACACAGAACTGCCACAGTGATGGCAGTGCATGATTGTTTATTTCTAGAAGGATGTTTTCACTCAGGAGACTGCAATAAACCATTGGACTTTAACAGTGCTGTATATTACAGGAAGATTGTCTGTGGTACATAGATGACTGTAACTTTTCTAAGGGCTTTTCCTTTGGTAATATAAGGATGGTTGACTGTATTTTGGCAGTGGAATTATAGCTCTCCTATAGAACGCGTAATCTAGTGCCATGAAGGCACTGGTTCACAAATGACTAGAGTTTTTCTATTTTTTATCAGGTGCTCATTTTTGTGTCCTGCAAAGTCACATCAAAGCCAGATTAGTTTTGGTTTTGGCGTGGAGTTTAAATACATAACCACACCTCAGTGTAAATGACTCATCTTTTACTCACACAAATGTATTTATTTTCAGTGCAATTAAAGGAATGAGGAAAAATTAAGTGAATTATTTTTAGAAAATTCATAGGTGGAGCTCCACAGACAAGCTGCACCAGACTGGATTCATTAGAATATAACAGGCTGCCTAGCTACTAATGCCTTGAAAAAGATGGACCAGTAGGTACGGACAAGTACTGGTGTGGTAGATCAAAAACACTGAATATTAAACACTGCATATGTTGAGTTACTACACTAAAAAGGTTGTATAGAAAAACTTGGCCTGTCCCCTGGCAGCCACCATCTATCACTTACATGGTCTTAAGATTTTGTAGCACGGGAGAGTTTTTCAGTGGTGAACATACCCAGCTCTCTAGGGAGGAAACACTAAACATTGGCAGAAAGCAGAACGGGCACGTGGAAGGAAAGAGTCTTTGTGGAACATGGCTGTTGCAACCATGAGCAGGTATTACTTTATTTAAGTTTTCAAAACAACGACAAGCTGAAACCCAAGAAAACACGAGAAACACTGTCGGTGTGTCCCACCCCACCATACACAGAGCACACAACGAGTAACAACACAAAGAGGGGGAAAGCAATACAAGGGTGAACATAGTCTGCACAGTCTAGCCTACTGCCTGGAACTGAAGCTGTGTCTTGTGCTTCTTTATCTAGTAGCAGCTACTGTAATGTTCCCTCACTCTTCTTATTGGTGCAATTCACTTAAAAAAAATTCAATCCCTTCTCTATCCATGCCATGTACACCAAGTCATAATGGGCAAAACTGTCCAATAGGAATGTTGCTTACTTCTACTGCTGGGCAGTTAAGGTTGAGCTAGGTTACCCAGCATGTAGGAAGTGCTCCCTAGCTCATGGGTTAATGAGGATTGAGGCACAGTTCTTCACCAAACCAATGGTCAGCACAGCACAATTATGGTGAACAGTATTAAATTAGGCTACATAATGCAATTCTCCTTTCTAATCGACTCTCCAACATTCCTGTAAAGAGGAATAAAAAGTATGTTCATCTATTGCTGGTTTGTTCTACCAAAAATGGTGATGCCCCATTTTTTGGCCCTGGCCTCATGCATACAGTCCTGGTGTGTGGAAAAGCCCACGAGTGGCTAATGGTGTGGCTTAGCAGGGAAGGGGTGGAGAAAGGTCACAAACGAGAAGACGAAAGCAGAGGTTCTGCATGGCTGGAGGTGAACTCTGAACTCTTCACCTGAACCTGGCACCAGTGAAGTTACAGTCCTGAAATGTTGTGAATCCTCTTCCAGGTGGAAATGCAGTGTGGAGGCAGCTTCATGGTGTTGGTTCATGTTGGCGAGGTCTCCGCAGTGCTACAGGCTCAGACAGAGCACAGTCTGTATGTATTACACTGAAGGACTAATGGTCTGCTATTTACAGCACCATGACTTTGCCACGGTGAAAAACAAACAGGGCAGAGACACTTGAAATGTCAAGACTATGGGAATTTACCAGCAACTGCTGTTCCATTTTCTCCTCAGGTCTTGAAGGCTTTCCATCAACTAATTTTGCAAAAGAAAAACATTCCTGTTTAAACAAACAAAACAAAACAAACAAACCTACCTCATATCACATCTGTCAGGTACATTCACCTATCGCCTCAACATCCTTTCGTCTCCTTCGCAAAAAAGAGGTCAGTATTAGACTCTGTATATAAGCAGGGATGATCTCAGCAGATTTTCAGCAGGCCATGCCACAGAATGACCGTCCTCTTAAAGTACAGTATGATCTAGTGCCACTGCTTCCCCGGAGCTACCAGAGCGTGCTAAAGAGCCCTGGCAAAATGAACGGTGCAGAACTCATGGGTGAGGGCAAGACGAGGGAGAGCTGCCAATGCCAGCATGTCATAGCATGTAGGTGGAAGAGCTGTGGGGTTAAGGCACCCCGTTAAGCCCGTGCCAGGGGAAGGCTGCTAGGCTATGCTGAAGGCCTTGTGTCTGAGGTCTTTGGTGTTGTCCATCTGTCCGCGTTTCATGGTCAGGAGACGGAAACGACTCTTCACACCGCTGATGCTACTGTTGTTGTTGTTGAGAGCGTTGTTGATCACAGCCTCAGCTCCCTCTGCTCGGTCACCTGGTCTCGCAAACAAACGTGCGTGTTAAAACATGCTAATATGAGGCATTTAGTGAGTTTCACAGAGCAACAGAAAATAAAAATAAACGTACAGTTCTGTATACTGTGTTATTTTGCAGCTGGCCGAGGTGCCAAGCTATGCCACAGTAATAAACAGAACCTCCTGAGACACAGGTGCAAGTAGGACAACAAACCAGGACAAATGACCTCACCACAGGGGCAAGCATGGTGCACGACAGCCGTCTCACCCCCACACCCACCCTGTCTCACCTCTCTCCAAGTCGCACTCCGGTGAGGATGCTCCACTACACTCGCTCCGTGGTCCCAGGACGGGGGAGATGAGGGCGAAGTCCGAGAGGGAACCTGCCCCGTGAAGCTCCAGGCTGCAGGGACGTGCCGAGCGGGGAGGGGAGCACGATGCCGGTGAGGGAAAGGAGGAAGAGGAGGAGGAGGAGGAGGAAGAAAAGGGGCAGAGCAGCTCCAGAGGGCTGCTGCCCACAGAGCCGCGACTGCAGGTGGACTGGGTCTCCGAGTCCACCTCCGACATGGCACTGGTACTGCGGTTCTCTTCCTCAAACAACTCCGAACCCACTGGAACAAGACAGAGCGGAGTTGAGTGAGACCTTAGCTGTCCGGCACTACCAGAAATGGGCTTCCGTGTGACGCAAGCATTAACAGTCTTTCCTAACAGATAATGGACATCGCTGCCACATTTATATCAGTCATTGTTATCGGACGCCATGGCATCCATCCTCACCCACCAACGACCTAACAAAACATTAAGCAAAACCAGCTACAACATTTCCCATACTTGAAAACAAAATTAATTTACATCAAATAGTGTCAAAGCCAAAACCTAGATATTAAAAATCTAAAATCAGTCCCCAAATGTTATTTTCACGCATGTTCCAGTGCAGAGAATGAGGCGTTGGTGTCTTTGTGGGCGTGCTGACAGGAATGCCCATAAACATCTCATTAAACCAGGACATCACTCCAACCACAGCTCTGCAACCGGAGACACATGCATCCTCTTGGCAAAAACGCTGTTGTGCACACACATCCTCTGCTCAAGGGCTTGTTTGTCTGCTCCTGCTGAGCCAAACCCAGAGCTCTGAACACAACCCAGAGGACACAAACTCATTTACAGAAATGATAGAAAAGCACAATTTAAAAGCATAATGAGCAACGTATGCAAGAAAGTACTGGGGCAAGCAACGTCTCCTTCAGCCTTTAAATCTCCGTATCTCACTTTAAATACATTTGCAACTGCCTCAAGTGAATGAGCACATGCAGTATTATGGTGGTATTCACACTGCAGTCACTGACACCCAGCTAGGTTTTATTTCAGCCTCTCTTTACAGTCCGGTAGGAGTCCGGTATGTTGACAATGTGGCCAGTCATTAGCTATAATTTAATTAATTGATTACAAGTGATAAGTTCTGGTGCTGAATTTAGATTTACCATTCATAACATTTTTCCCCAGCCTTGAGAGCAACTGAATCATTAGATCCCCACGATTGGGTTAATACAGCATCAGTACTCATCACTACTACACTTGCACTTTTGATTTTAAAAACAACCAATGAAAAATATTCCACGTTACATGTATATTTAAGCACAGGTTTACTGATGAAAACCTTTGTAAAGCTTTTTTGCCGCAAAACTGTCCTTCAGCGATTAGAGTGTACTCACCGGAGATGGCGTCCGACTCCATCTTGAAGCCGGCGAGGTCGTCCCCGGTGAGGCCGTCACCCTCCGCCCCCACGCCCTCCGCCCCCACGCCCCTCCCCCTCGGCCCCATGGCAGAGGAACGCCGTCGCTCGTGGATCTCGTCCGAGATCTTCTCCAGGTTCTTCAGAGCCGTCTTGTACTCCACTTTAGCTTGCGTCAGCTTGGTCTGAAGGTCATCCACGTTCTTCTTTAGTTGCTGTGATGGAGACACAACGTGAAACGGGCAAGATCAATCGATCTCAGCCAATCAGAAGGACAACATGTGGCATTAGCAGGACAGCCAACCGTAAACATTAAGGGCTAATCCGCTAATCAGACTGACCTCAAGCTGCAGGTAGTATTTTGCCTTCATTTCAAAATAGGGCCTGAAGGAGGGGAAAAAAAGAGAGACAGAGGATGAGAAAGAAGTAACTATCAATAGCACTGTGCATTATTACCATAGCAACCACTTGCTGTTTTCTGGCCAGCGTTGCCAAGCTGCGGATGAAAAAGCTACACACACAGCCGCTCCTAGCGTCCTCGCCGTCGTGCCATTGGCGAGGATCAGGAACCTGCTGTGTTGGTGGACAGCTCGTGATTCAGGCCAGTGCAGGAGAACAGACTCCAAGCAGAAAAAGTCGGACCCAGCCACTGAATATGTGATGCTTATAAAGGTAGGTGCTCAAGTGTTACTAGCTTCCTGAAAAACTTGACTTGACGATAAAAGCAAGATCGCTTTGCCAACTAGCAGCAGTTTACCACACAGACCCAAACGCATGGTCTGATCCACTGCCCCATTTCTCCTCCTCTATGCCACACCGTATGGTTCACTAGAAAAAAATATTAAACGACATCAAGACGGAGGGCTGATTTCACAGTGCTGGATTAACGTACACGGGCGGTATTGTGCCGTTTGGATTTTGAGGCGAGGGCTAAAATCAAAGCAGCAGCTCCAGGGTTGGAACCCAGCAGTGGCTCACGGCGTGAAAGCACTGTGGGCATCAAAAGGTTCTGCTGGCTCGCCGCTCTGGGGCTGTAAATATTGAAAGCACGCTCACTTGGACTTGCTGATGGTGCGTTTCAGCTTCTTCTCCAGCTGCTTCATGCGGCTCATGGCGGCGTTGTACCGGGCCGCCGTCTCCTTGTGCAGCAGCTCGCTGCGTGTCTTCGTCTGCTCCGCCCCCATCACCTTGAAAAGTGCAGGGCACGGTTTTTTTTTTTTTTTTTACACTTTTTTAAATGCCCACTCCGACCCCACAACGGAGGTTCCTGTTTGCGTCACTCACCCTCTGGGTGGCGTGGTTCAGCATCTCCTGCCAGGCCGAGTCGAACTGACGTTTGTCGTCCTCTAGCAGCCTCTGCTCGGCCAGGGCGATGGTCTCCTTTGCGGCACGCAGCACCTCCGTGGCCCTCTGGAAGTCCTGCGTGGCCCTCTGGGCCTCCAGCTGGGCCTGGGGAGCACACGGCGTAATGGGGCCCGTCAGTCACAGGCCAACAGTGGTATGATGCCAGGAAAACAACACACACCAAAAGAAATAACACCTGCACAGTGACTACCTGCTGTGAGACGACAAGCTGGCTAGACCACATTTCAGCCAACTTTCAATCAACTCAGACAGACTGCCCAATGTAATTGGAGAACACTGCTTCAGTATCCATGCATGTATGCATATGTGCCCCCCCCCCCCACCACCACCCCACACACACCATTTTTTCCTACCATAATGTCACCACAGCAAAAGGACTTACAGTAACCAAACAAAGAGGCTTCAAAAAGCTAATTTAGACCAAAACACTTACTGCTAACCACTAAATGCTAATGGATCACTTCAAATTAATGAACAACTTGCCAGGTACACAAATGTACAGCGGCAAAGTGCTTATTGTGCAAGCATATTAATGTCTTACTAGCATAATCCTTTCCTGTTTTAATGCCTTTTTTGGGCAAATCTGTATCACTGTTACAAGCAGCAAACGCCTGCAGAAAACTCTTGGAGACCAAACCAGCATTATATATGGATTTAATAAACCCATGAATGGGGGGTGCAGTGATTTTTAGTATCCATCCTTATTGAGCATGGGATTAGGCTCCCTCTCCACAACCATCAAAGCATTGCCATGTTCATTTAACCCATTTACTTCTACAAGTTCTATGTGCAGGTTTATGTACCTTCTTTTGGAATTTATGAAAAGCTGGAGAAAAGTGAAACAATACAAAGACTACAAGTATTTCTGGAGAATCTTGAAGCTAGTAGGGTGCATGAAGCGCAAGATGACAGAAAACCCTGTTCTGAATCAGAAGACAACACCACTGATAAGGACATTCTGCTGGTTAAATATTATCCATAGCGCCTACATGAAGCTCCTGTTTACAACTCTGTTGGTTATGAAGTTATGAACCAATAGGTCACCATACTTTAAGGCAGTAATATAGCCCACATCTACAGCTGTAGATCAAAACAAGGGGGTACATATACTATAAATATAAAGAAGCTTAGTATGTCTTTCAGAACCCAAAACACAGAAGGTTAGAACACTTCCTCTTGTTCCTCATACACTAGTAGTAGGGTAGATATCTCGAACACAACCACCCTACATACCCAAGAAGAGAGGAGGGCAAAACTACAGTGGTAAAGCCTCTCCATATCCATTAGAGTCCCAGCCTCATTTGCACCTGCACATGGCATTGAGTCCACAGCTTTGATTAGAGGACCTGAAGTGGACCTTCTTGTGTGTGACCATACACACGCCACACCATCAAACCAGTCAAAATGGCCTTAAGGGGTTTGCGTGTCTCACTGACAAAAATATAAAAATTCCACAGATTTGGACCAAAAGCACCAAATCAAAGCACCCCCCCCCCCCCCACCCCCCCCCCGTACAGACAGGTGATGGCATGCTATATTCCAGAGAACAGGCAAGTATGTGTTCCAAACAAGTAAAGTCAGAAGAAATAATGTGCTACATTGTTAGGGAAAACTAGCAACACTTTCATGAACCAAGCGTTCAACCATTTCCAGCACTCCGAGTCACTAATGGCAGATAAACAAATACTACATCTATTAGTGGACAGCCTGACCACACACACCATAAACAGCCTATTTCATCTTTCAGTTCATGTTTCTTGCTGGTCCAAGTGAAACACAAAAAAAAGGAAGACTCAAAAAGAGAAACATTAAAAATTCACCACATTCATTAGCACGCATCAAAACCCACTACAGTCAGAGTTCTACTATATTTCATTATGATCAGAGATGATCAGAGATGATCTGAAAGCACTCATGTAACAGTAGCACATGTGCAGACAAAATAGTTCTAATAAATGAATCCCACTGCAAAGCCGCCATGTGTGAGGTCTTTTGCGATTGAGGTATTGGTATGGAACAGCAATTGGACATCTGCTCCTGGCTCAGTTCCAAGTGAAAATACTCAGCTTAGGGTAGTGCATCGTTAACTTTATTGGGACTAGAGTGTCTGTTACAAGGGAGTGAAAGCTGAGGAAATGTGTTTATTTGATGACGGCAAGCTGAATCTGTACATTTGGCTCTTTAGAGTGGCTGGTACCTGTTCAGTCAGTGTACTTATTTGAGGTTTGATTGGGCGGTGACAAAACAAGGGCACTGCTACATTTGGCTTACGATGTCTCAAAAAAGCGCCGCGCAACAAGATATCCTTCAGGATGACTGGGACACAGCCCAACCCAGAGGAGAGAGTGATTTACGGTTCTCTACTGGCCCACATTGCAACCGCACGCTCCTCAACCTTCTCCCAGGTGAGGTCATTCACACCGTCGAGAGCCCCGTCTCAGAAGACCTCCACACACCTGGCGCGACCATGTTTGCCAATAACACACACACACACACACACCACAGAAGCAGCGTTTAAAACAAAGCCAAGAAATTGTCCTCGTTGTCAGGTTATGACAGATCACGAACAGACTACAACTGGCTAAAATGCAGGATGAGAGACACCGAGTCCTGAAGGTTGTACAGACTGACGAGATGCAGACAAAGGGGCTGATATTTCTCATGTTGTACTCATTTGTCTTTCATACCAACTGCTTGAGCAAAGGTCTAAAGTAGTATGGACTTGCTTTTACAGTTGTATGCAATATTGTTTGGCACAAGAAAGCAGATTAAGGCAGAACAACAATGGTACATCCAACAAAAGCTAATTTCAGATTGATTTACAGCCATGTTATCATTCATTAGAAAAAGAGGGAAATACGAGCACTTAACAGAATGTGTATGAAATCACCACAAGTCGAATCGAGAAGAAGCGCTTGCATATCCAGGTCTATCAGAGCACAAACAGCTGCCCAGTTTCCCCCCAAAGGAAAGACGGAGGCAGTGTGAAGGAGACATCCAAGGTGATGACAGTCTGCTGAAAGCCTGTGTCTCACTCAGCCAGCCAACACCTCATGGACAGAGGAACACACAAATCTGTTCCATCAGAACCACTGGAGATTTCTTGCAATCAGAAACTTTCCATATGGTTTTACACACAGCTCAATAATATAAACTATGAGAAATTGTTATAAGGTCCTCTGGTATGACACAAAGCGAACGGACCAGTATAATAAGTTAGAAAGCTTTTGAGAGAGACAGTGAGCTGCTCGAGATTTAATTATGAGGAAAAAATGAACACAGATTAACCAGAGTTCTATAATAAGCTCTTCGACCTTCTGCAACCTGCACTGTTGAAAGAATCAGAAACATTCTGGCGTGATGAGGAATCCTCCCACTTTTACAGTAAACAATCTTAGGAGAACTGGACGTTTCCGAGAACGATACTTTAAAGCATGTCATGACAAAGTGGAGTTGAAAAACATCAGTCAGCACCATTTTTGACCAAAAGATAAAGTGAGCAAAAGATAAATGAGCAAAGGAGTAACATAACCCGAAAGAGCAGGGAAGGTATTACGGTATGGTGGCTATATCAGGTCTGCCCGTTTCTTTAATCCAGTACCAGAACCACTTCATCAGATCTATACACAATAGTTGCCAGTCTGCCTGAGCTATGAGCAATGTGTTTGGATCTTCCCCACAGGATAAAGGAGACTGGCCTCTGTCCAAAGGTTTCAAAGACTTTAAGCCTAGTCGCTGATGACCTCAATAAATAAAGAAATAAATAAATCAGACAAAAAGCAATGTTATGAGATCATTACCGTAATCAACTTTGAATGTGAGGCTCCAAGCCAATGCACTTCCAAAAACAAAAGAATATTGATATTCATTCTGTTAAATGTGACATGTGTGGTAAACAGCTTTTTTTTTAGCTCAACAAAGCATTTTTGCCCAATTCAAAGCTACTTTGTCATTACATTTGAACAAAAGAGTACAGATCAAGTAAAACAAGTCCATCAAGCTCCTGTATGAGATTCTGAATAGCACAACAGGTACTCAGCTGGTTGGTACGCTCTCTTAAGAGCTACTGCTTCTCATCTCTTCTCCAAACAGTACTCAGATGGCTCAGAACACGCAAATACTTTCTGTAATTGTGAAAATGTCCATATCAGAAATGAATCAAAACACATGCTATTCCAAATCAAAACTATGCTGGTTCCCATGTTCCTGAATAGAAATGGATATCGTGAATACAAACATACCCTACTATGTTCTACTAATGAAGATGCTTATTAGTTTAGTTGATGGTGGTACTTCACAAACACCCCCCACCCGAGCACATTATCCTCTCCATGTACACCGTGTTCTGTTTTGCTTCAGAGAAAAAGCTCAAAATAGTCGATGCTTTTGAAGTGAAATATTTGGACCGGCAAAACAAAGTCCTTCAAGCAACCAAGGAGACCTTGAATTGAAACTATATTGGCCTACATTTCCTTAAGAATAAAAACATGCAGATTAAGTATTCAGTTTTAAAAGTCTACTAAATACGACCAAACTAAACGTAAAAAGGCTGTGACATTAGAATCCTCTTCATTTCTCTTTCACCGCTGAACAAAACTTTCCCCAAGACACATACACATCAAAGAATCTTCATAAACCAAACTGTCTTAACCTGATAGAAGTGTTAGTGAATGTGGCAACATTAAACAAGCAACAGTTAGGAGCCGACATGACAGAACCCAAGCTGTTCAGCAACTGAACTCATGAAAGAAGCTGTAAGATGGACCATGTTCTGGCTCAGGAACGTCCATGAGTGCCGTGTGTGAAGCTGCAGTGCTGATGAAGGCCTCACCTGTCGGGCCACCCGCCGTGCCTCCCAGTATGGTTTGGACTCCTCCACCGCCTTTCCGATCTTCTTCACCAGCTCATCCAGCTTCACCGTGGCCTCCACCAGCACAGAGCGGAACTGCTGCCGTGCATCCTGGGGTTACAGCACCACCTTTTACATATGGAGCTCATATAACCTCGCATTAAAAAAATCACATCTAGTAGGAACAGTGAGACAAGAGTTAAGATGCAGAAAAAGGTTAAAAAGAAAGATCGTTTTTACTGAAGTCCCAACAAGAGAGATGTCAACATGCTGCCTGACCAGAGCAAGCAAGGCTCCAAATACAAGCAGGTTATGGAATTCATAATCCTGCACACACCAGACCCAATCAGCACTTCGCCACTGGGACCAGCCCAGTCCTGGACTGATGGGCAGGCACTCATCTACCTCAGACCAGCCAACCATGTACAGCCCCGCATCTCTAGTGGTGCCATAGGCTGATTTACACCCACACTGGGCTGCACCTACAGCTCTGCAAGGCTGTACCAAAAACAATGACTGCGGATGGAATCAGGTGGCGGCATATATTAGAGCGCAAGCTTTCTAATCTGATCTCAGTCTGCAGGCAGATTAACAGATATACCCAATGTGGTCTGAGTATAAAATCTAATGCAATTGGAGAAAAGTAAAACAAAAGTCTAAATGTTACTTTTAATCCATTTTTTACTGTACTGGAAAAAGGTGGTGAAGGACTTCAAGTGCACCTATGACCATTAGTTTGACCATAGTCACTTTAAGGCTCAAACTGGACAAACAATTTCAGCCTGGCAGCAATGCACAAGGATGTGAAAATCGCACAAAAAAACCACGCATAGCATCACCTGATTTTATAACCCTAAACAAGGGAAATGAATTACACAGCTTCTACAATAGACTAAACTCAGTTCCTTGTCTGGCAAATTACAATAACTAAACATGCAGATTAGTGTGGTCAACATTTTTTTTTCTAAAATGAAAGCTCACGGTGTAATAGCTGTTTTGAGAAGTCTAACATTCAATCAAATGGTTATGAGAAAACAATATATACATAATATATAAACACACGTCACTGTAAAAGTGTGATCATACCTCCAGCTCCGTCTCACATCTGTTGATGTCATCTGTGGACTGGTTCAGTTTTTCTAGCTCCCCCTATTATCAAAGAATGGAGAATTTTAAATGAAAAACAAATACAGACAACAGCTTTTAACATTTAATTTAAATGAATGGCCATTTCAGAGCGGGAAGATATACTTAGAACAAGCGTGTAAAGCCTTCCGAAAAAATGATTGAAACGCCTCTGGCGTTCAGTGAAAGTGTTCCGATAGTGAGTTTAGGTGCAGAGATACAGCCCGTTCATTATGAAACCAACATCAAATCGTGGCGTTTAATAAGCTCAGATCTAAAGGATCAGACGTGGCGTTTATTAAACCTCAGATCTAAAGGATCAGACGTGGTGTTTAATAACCTCAGATCTAAAGGATCAGACGTGGTGTTTAACCTCAGATCTAAAGGATCAGACGTGGTGTTTAATAACCTCAGATCTAAAGGATCAGACGTGGTGTTTAATAACCTCAGATCTAAAGGATCAGACGTGGTGTTTAATAACCTCAGATCTAAAGGATCAGACGTGGCTCTCCCCGTATATCCCCGACTCGTCTGGGTCGTACAAACCAGCCAAACGTAATTCATTTCATACTGCTCTTGTAGTCCTCGGCACCATTATTCCTCAGTTTTTTTTTATTTCACATAACCAAAATTAAAAAGCAATATCTGGTAATAACAAACCAGAAGGGCACGTATCCTCTGGGTTTACCTGAATCCTGGGGTCCACCTCTTCATCCTCGCCTGACTCGCATTCTTCCTCCGACCTGTTTTCCGTGTCTGTATTGTCCATGGCGAGTAAACAGTTTTGATGTGCGTGCCTAACGGTGGGCTCTCGTGTGCCCTCACCACACCAACACGTCTACTTATCCACCTTCGGCTTGTAATCGTTACAGTCTGATGGAAAATATTAAGTCGTGAACACAAATGGCCGTAAAAACGCGGAACAGCTAACATACATATGTTTAACGGAGCGCCGCATAATGCGTACGTTTGCTTGGAGACCCGTGGCCGGACTGCGACTGCAATGTGGAGCGCGTCACGCGCCCCCTTCGCGCGCCACCCTCCCCTTTCGCGCGCCACGCAAGGCTGGGTTAGCTCAGCTCGCTCAAGACTAGTCCAGGTCTAAAACGTGTTGTCGTTTAGCTCTGTAAATGTGAACGGCCGAGTGAGTTACACTGCGCTTCCGTGTTAATTAAATGATAAAAAACAGCGTCTTATAGAAAAAAACCCCGTAGAATAGTATTGTCATTTGATGAGCTCTAACGACTGGTCCATTTCTAAGCGTCCACACCGAGTGCTCAAATTGTGAAATGAGGCCTGTCTCTAATTAATTAATGACGGAAAGCCTTGGTTTCACAACCACTTCTGTTGAAATAAGGGAAACATGAAGGACCCTTGCTAATGACAGCGTTGGTATAACACACACACTGTTTTCAGAGATTACAGGAATCTCCCATTTCCCTGACCACAAAGAAAACTCTTTTCCTACAAAACGTGACTACTCTGTTTGGAAGTCTATGTGCAGCAGCTCTAAATTAAATATAGACCTACGGGCATTTGAATCATGCGTATTTATTGCACTTGATATTTTTGTCATGTGTTTTTGATGTACTGTAATTTTCAGATAGTATTCTTGCAGATATTGCTTGTAATAAAAAATATATAAAACCAACGACAAGGTATGATTGGTTCCGCTGCCCTTGACAAATGTTTCAAGCTAAAAATGCTTACACAAGGCGTTTCCCGAGACAAATTACTGTAAACATGATGTGGGCTGTGATAAACGCTCAGAGAACATAAGGTCACATGATCAGGACTGCAGCACACCTGTGTTAACTTATGACACAAAGAGAAAGTTGAACTATAAGAAAAGTTATGAAAAGTTTGCAAAGCACCGCCTTGCAGGTGGTGTTCAGAGCAGAGGTATGTTTTATTAGAATATTTATTAGAATCTGTTCTTGGGATTAATCCAGAAAGCAGGGGCATCTGCATATCTTAGAAAGTTCAGCAAAAACATTGTTGGACCCTTGAGTAAGTGCTTAAATTATACACAGTCTGTGTTCTTGATGTGCTGAAGCTCCTGTGAATAGGGCATGTTTTCTGATATGCTCATATTTATGGATTAGTTTGATATTCACTGGAAGTAAAACCTGTGGTGCTGTAGAACACTGTAGAATCTAAATCTAAGTATCAATAATAGGCCTATACAATTTCAGCTGAAAGCATATCCATTTCACACACAGAAGTGTTATACCATTTTATATCATCCTGAGTCACTGTAACTGTACACACTGGTCCATCTATAATGGATGGAGCTCTTTAATCTCAGAGTTCAAAACAGCATCACATACCAGAAAAGGTCACCAGTGACCAAGGCACGTGTCTAGACATGCTCTTCATAAAGAACCACACACAGCAACACCTACATTACTACATCTAGGTTTTTCTTTCTCTGTGATTAGTGCTGTCTAATGAATATTGCTCACAGACACACATCATGGTGACACAGGATTGTGCATCACAGAAGTTGGTACCGGGGCATTATCCTATTAAAACACTTGAATTATACACATTCTGCATCTTCTGCATGGGGGGGGGGAAGGGTGCATTTGCTGCCCTCATGTGTTCAAAGATGATACAGGTATGGATAATTCCTATTTCTAACCATATACTCTTAGAAATACAATCATATAAAACTATACAACTTTGTTAAAAAAAAAAGTTAAATTTAATACAGTAAACAAGTTGATGCAAATAAAAAAAATACAATTTTGGGTCACTGGAAGGCATTTGTAGCAGACTTTTGGAATTTACCCTGGAGGAATACTCGAGGAACACAGAGTCCTTCCTTCTTGTTCACAGTTTCCCTCAGAACATACTCATTCACAGTGGTCTGAAAGCCCGCCTGGTGAAAGAGGTTGGCGAGATGCTCTGTAAAAGAGTCAAGGAGTTCATGAGCTCAACAGGTGGACACAGAAGAGTCAAGTGATTAAAAACACATCCTGATTGCTACTGACCTCTGGAGAAGAAAAAGGAACGAGTGCCATCCTGTCTCACATAGAAATTGTCCCCAAGCTTGCTCCCCGATTTAAACCTCAACATGGCGTGGTCATGGAGGCCATAGTCCCTGAACAAGACAATACCTCCTACCTTCAGGACCTGCACATTGGAGACGGGAGTGCTATGACATTAATCAGATGAATAAATGACATCTATATGACCTACAATGCAATGTTCTAAAACATGTCCTAGCATCTTAAAGCAATGGTGTATACACGGAGCCAAGCACAGGGCATTCTAGTCAAACTGTTCAATAATACCCTAACCAGAAGGTGCAGCAAAGTCATTATTGGAGCACAAATTATACAGTCTGTGTTCATGATTACCTGAAGCTCTACAGAACATGTCATGATTTCTGATGTTTAAATGTGAAAGATGAAGGCAGTATAGTGATTTCATGCAGCTTGTTTTGAGTGTTCACTACCCTCGCTGCTAGAGCGCAATATAAAATTAAAAAGGGAACTTGCCCTGGTTCAAAATTCCTAAAAATGTCCTGATCCCACGTTAACTGCCCGAATCTCATCAGAGTTAACAGGTCACGTTACCTTATGAATGTTTTCAAGGGCATGTCGCATTTTGTCAGGATGAATGGCTGATAAGACAAATACCAGGGTGACCACATCCAAACTTTCTGCCGGGATGGTTGCTTGCAGGTCATCTTTAGTCAAGTCACACTGAAACGCCAGACATCGCTCTGAGCGGTAAAGGGGATTTTCCTGGAAACAAATTTGATTGCTAAATTTGTGAACATAAATGCTAGTGTGCTTCTATGCTGCATATGTAACATCTGCTTGATGCGTCACCAGGCACAGCTGCTGTTTGCTGTCGGGACGATAATGGAAGATCAACCACAACCATGGTGTGCAGTAGGTAGTAAGGGGGTGACAGTATGGCTTTGTTCTTACCGTGGTGAAAATGCGACAGTAAGAAAAAAAAGCTTCTATGAAAGAAAAATACGACAATACTCAGACCAGAATTTAAAATAAAAATTTAGTTTTGCGTGTGAAATCACAGTTAAACATATGCAAATATTGTTAACAGATATTTCATTATGCTACTGTAAAACCCCCATTCACTGTGGGAACTAAAGATTATGAGTATACTAGATATACTAATGACTAGAAATAGTTAATAGTAATAAGGCACACAGAAGAAATCCCATATGTTTAATACTGTCTTTTTCCCCATCACATGCAAAGCTGAAGTGAACAGCAACTCTAAGATTTGTTTTCCCAGAGGGCATTGAATAAAGAAAAGCAATTCATAATTTCATAATGTACATCAAACCGAACATGCAGACAGATGGGCTCTAACAGCACAACACCGGTTGCCCTCATTTGGGAGAACTGATTAAAGTCTGAATACCAGACAGGTAGCAATCCTAGCATCACATCAGGTTCCATTCACGTCAGCTATGAACCAGAATCCGAGCTACAGTTCACTAATGCTCAGTAAATCTACATGGCAAGACATGTACAAAAGTGAAAGTTGCCTGGTCTTCTAAAACTGATAAATACAACATTCCGATGACAGGGTCAGAATGTAGCAAAAATAGTATTAAGCTACGGAGCCAAGCAACCAACCCTGTGCCAACATTACAGGCGGGTGGTTGTGATATAATGCTGTGTTGGATGGTTTTATAGCATACAATAGACCCCCTTGTACCAGGTAATCATAATCTGAATATATGACAATAACAACCACTGTACTTCAACGGCTTTTCCAGGTACCACATCTGAAGCAAACAGAGCACCTTTGGGACGTGGAGAACAGAAGGATCACAGCATGAATGCACAATAACAGAATCTCAAAATCTTAAAGGAATGTTTCCCACACCTTGAGGAGTCCATACCACAAGAAATTAAAGCTGTTGTGAGAGCAAATGTGGTCCAGCTCAGCATTAATATAGTGCTCCTAATAAAGGTGACAATGATGGTATGTTTTCTTTATGGAAAACGGGAACAACAAATCCAAATGCTCCTTAAGGGCGAGACTTGTGGTACTTGCCTTCACAAACTGTACAGCTCGTGGTGAGAAGTCACAGGCGTAGATGAAGAGATTGAGGTCCTCTTCCATCAAAGGGAAGATGCAATTCCCCACTCCACATCCAGCCTCCAGCATCAGCAGCTTCTGGTCCTCGAACTGAAACCAAGACAGAGTAAACAACCAGTTAATGTATTACTGGAACTGACAAAAACCTTGGTCAGCTCTGTCAGCACATCACCACAAACATACCTCTCTGCATTTCTTAAGCTCCTCGAATTCTCTCGTCGTCCAGTGTCGGTCCTTAAAGAAATGTGTGCTGTTCCTTTTGTAAAATAAGTCCCAGTTTTTCTGAGCCTCGACCTCGAGTTTTCGCTGCTTAAACTCGGACACCAATATTGGGTCATTTCTCAGTTTTTCTATTTCCATTTCTGACAGCTTCCTTTCACTTGACAGTGTAGACTGGAAAGGGAGCGAGAAACCAGCTCCTTCTTCACCAGAATCGTTTGCTTGTGCCATATTAAGGAACCAGTGGCGTTAAATGAGTAGAAACGTTGCAATACACCATGTAGTACAGCAACAGTTATTTTGAACCCTAGTGTCTAGTGTGTCACTACTTTAGGTGATACACTTACATGATTGTGACTGATAGCTAGCTGACTGGAAAGTATAAAGTTGGTAGCTAGCTTGTATTTATTTACTCAATTGAAAGATATACATTGGCACGATTATCATATATCAGCTAAATACGTCAGTTATCATGATAACTACTTGATCCAACGCGGGGTTAAAAGCTTGCACAAACTAGCTAGCTTCTCTTCTGTGAGTAAACGCTTGTTGGCTCTCTTCTTCCCCTACAGAAAATCGTTGCTACGGTGAAAATAATTCTGTATAGCGACACCCGCTGGACATGAATGGAACATTAACGGCCATAGAAAACGATCCTAATTGTTTATATACAGTACCACAGTTACACAGTTACAGAGTAACACAGTTACCACAGTTATAGTTTGGTAATTTTTCTCACTCTTGACAAGCATGTTTTTGTCCTATTTGTAAGAGATTAGCGGATAATCATCCTGGACAATTCTGAAGTGTTTAAGTATAATATCAGCCACTGCTTTATTGATAGGATGATTAGTCCAGCACCAAAATAATTCTTGTTGTTTTAAAAACAGATTGTTAATAGGTCTGTGCATGCACTCTCTGAACAGGTAAAGCATGAGCAAAGGTGTTGTCTATGGCTTCCTTAGGAAAACCACAGTTTTGAAAATATTCATGCTTACACTTGTCTGTATTTTTCATTACAAATTCAAAGCTTGAGTAGTTGCAAGAAAAGGACAGACTTTTTAGAAGCCTTAGAATGTGAAGAATTAGATTGCAGACAGAAACAAGAGTTTGCCGGCTTATAATAGATAGAGGTACAACTGTTCATTTCTTCATTCTCCAAGTACCACGCAGCTCTTGAATATTCACAGGATACAGCACATCCTGGCGTGAACATAACCTTACTGGATGTTTGGATGTTCATCCACATTAAGATTTTCTGATGGAATCAGCAAGAACATTCTGAAGTGAAAAAGAGTTCTAAGGTGTACACGCTGTATTTAGTTTAGTCATGGCTGTTTCCAAAGATATGCTTAATGCATACACTGGCTGTACATTTTGTTTCATTACATAAGCCACCGTCACAGCTAATGTGACTCTGAAATGCAGAACCCGAAATGAAAAGATCCCATTTTTTAATCACACAGCCCTGCATGTCGGCATTCTCCGGCTTAATAGGGCAGGTATGGGGTGAAGGCATCCTTGCGCTTCAGATGTGGTGTCACAAAGCATCTCTGCGTATGCTCCCACATCTTCTCTACATTCATTCTATGGTGTTATGAAATGCAAGGCAAGCAGCTGAACCATCCCGTTCCCCCACCCCTATGTCATGGGAACAAAGACACTTTATCTTCACACCTGAGGGTTCTCTGGTGACTTACTCTCATATGACTACAAAAACAAAAATACATTCCACTTACTGCCAAGACAGGTCTTTGAAACACCAGTCATAAATCTAACATGTATAAAGAAGAATATGAGTAGAAGAATATTCATAGAATATGAATAGATGATACAATATTTTGGTCAGTCTAAGCCCATCCAGAAACAGCTGTTATTAAAGTAGTCAAACATCTGTTGGCTGTCTAATCATGTCCCCAACGTGAAACAGTGATACTTCACCAAGTACAATCTCAAAAACATATGTAATTTTATCAACCAAGGCACACACCTGCCATCTGCCTGCCTCCAGATCTCCTCAGGCCAGTTAAACTTTAACTAAAAATGTACCTGACTTTGAAAAATCAAAAATAAAAAAAAACATTTTTTCCTCTCTTCTCTTTGTACACTGTCTCTCTCTCTCTCTCTTAGTGATGTAATAGCTTCTCATGGCTTCTCCTACCATTGCTCTTACAACTAATCCTTTCCTTCCTACCTTCTGACACTCGGGTTTCCAGTGATATCTCAGCATGCTTGACTGACATTGCTTCATGGATGACAGCCCACCACCTGAAGCTCAACCCCAGCATGGCCGAGGTTCTGCACATCCCGGGACCTCCCAATCCTCACCAAGACCTCACCGTTTCTTTCCAGAGCTCCCATTGTGTGTCTTCAGAGCCAGTGCAGTGGGGCACGTCTCACATCTTCATTTTTGTGATGGTACAATCAGACACCATATAGTTTAGGCTGTAAATAGTAAAAGAAAAAACATTTTAAGCATCCTGTCCACTAATTTTAACTCTTACTGTAGTTGCTAAGAAGGTTGCATGTAAGAGGGAGAGAAATCACTGGCTATATCCATACTCACTTTGATTAGTAGTGAGATTTCACTGGTCTGAAACGTGAAATGCAGTTTAATAACATATGTAATATGTAAAATTCACTCTTTCTTTGTTTTTCTTTTTTCTGGGTAAATTGCATTTTATGTCTCTATAAATATGTTAATCTATGATTTTTATATTTGCAAAATAAATTAACGGGGTCGGCAGAACTACGGTGTGAAGCAGTGATGTATTTATAACTATAATAAACTGCACAGGCGCATGGAACCGAAAAAAAAAATCTGGTTTATTACGAAGCTGCGGTGTCCACCAGAGGGCAGTGTAGATTTAGTATTTTAAAATATTCTGTTATGATAGTTGTATATCAAAATAAATGCACTGTATTTTTTGGCCTTACATCACTGTTGCATTTGACTCCTTAAGTGAAGCTGAATTTATTTAATCAAGCAATGAATGCAATGAAAGTAAGTTTAGCATTTCGAATTCATTCATTTTTCTCTTCAAATTTTTCAAGTTGTCAAATAAATGTACCATATGTAAGCAGTGGCGTATTTTTATTCAAATACGAGCAGCTGCTTGACAGTACAATTCTTTCTCTTGGATTTAATACATAATATAACAATGAAACAAAGAATCCAACTACTTGTCATGTCTTGCCACTACTTGAAATGTATCTTTCTTTCTTTCTTTCTTTCTTTCTTTCTTTCTAACAACTGTAAAAACTGCTGCCTTGGAGAGTGAGAACTATTCTAATTACATGGGGCATCTACTTTATAAAGAAGTTATGTATCTAGCGTGGGCATGCTAGCCTAATGCCATGTTAACTGCCAGTGATGGTGTTACTCTATCTTTAGAGCTCCCACCTGTTGAGACTGAGGAAGTCTGAAGAGCACAAGAATGCTTCACAACATCTGCATCACCAACTGCACCCACATTGAAGGAGAAAAGATCATTGATACAGTTATGAGCATATGGAAACAATTACAGATTACAAATCAAAATAGATTACAATATGAACTGGTTGGCATTATTGAATCTCTGATACACCACTATATGCAAAACTATTATATGCTACTATTATTTCCAAAAGTGGTCCTTTGCTGACAAGCAAGGAGAGCAGTGTTGGCCGTCTGGCCTTTTCCTCTTTAATGGAGTGCAGTGTTAATACCAGCCTGATGCCTGACTCACAGACATACAGTGCAGTGCTGAATTACTAGCAACGACTACACAAGTGGTGCTAATACTGATTTGGGGATTTGATTGTTCTGTTCTAGTGGCTTTTAGCTATGACCCTTAAGTTGTTCATTTTTGTTTCCTTAGCAACACCTTTGATAGCCTTTTATCAAAAAGCAATCGAGTTTGTCAGGAAAAGGCGAAGCAATTTTCTCTATCCAGACATTGTAGACAGACATCAGCAGATGGCAGTGGCTGAAGCAGAAAGTATTTGTGGTAATAAAGCGGTGCCCCACTCCAGAACCCTTACCCCACACTTGATTACCTCCTTCACACTTACCCCATTAATGCCCTCTCCTGCTACTGCCCCCTCACTGTCCCTCAGTGGATTTGGACAATGAACGCAATCCTCTATGGACAGCGTTTATTGCGGAGGTGAAAATAACTTCTCCTACATTAGTTCATTCGTGTAAATCCATCTGCAGCTTTTTGGTCGAAAATGGTCATTAAACAATCTTGCGCTGGTGATACGTTGTGACATTGGTTTACACTGCAATGCACTGAGGTGTGCTCAGGGAGACAAACACGTGCTCGGCGTTCATACGCCGGTGTTCAGCTAGATTAATGTTCCCCGCTGTTGGAAACAAAATGTGAAGCTCGCAGCATACCAAACACTGTCGCTATTAGTGTGCAGACCACGTGGGCCACTGCTCACTCACACACTCTCCTTCTCCCGAGCTTTCTGCTCCCTCCTCCCTCTCTCCCTCTCTCCCTCTCTCTGTGTAGCTCCTTCCATCCTCTCCCCCTGTCTGTGTCTCCTCTGGCTCAGTGGTGTGTTTCTAAGAGATAAGACCCTTGCTCATTTCACACATGAGCAGAGAGGGGAAGGGAGGGGTGCTGGTGGTTGGGGGTGAACAGGACTCTGACGGCAGAGGAGCAGCCTGGCTCAGTCCTGCCCTCCCCTCCCTGCTCTCTCCCTCTGGCTAAAAAGGATGATTTGTTCCTGCTTCAGGTGGGTGTTGGGTGTATCCACTAAGTCCCAGCACACCGATGGTCCACCGAGAAGATAAAACAGCTTGTAAATATCCAGACAATCTTTAATGTCCTGCTACCTGTACCATATGTTGATTAGAACATTATTGTACGTAAACAAAATGTAGTTTTTCACTGCGCATTTCATCTTTTTTGCCAGATATATTTTGCTGTGAATCTGTGATTTGAGATTTGGTGATAAGGCTTTGTAAACAACACCTCGTGAAGAGAAACGCTGTGATGTGTTGAAGGCTTGTGGGAGGTAATTGTGAAGTAAGAGCTACGCTACAGACCACTCGCCTTGTTGAAATCGAAAGGCACATAAAAGGGTTTAGTCATGCATAGCCCAGCTAATGAAGTGTGTTTTACTTGTGGAAGAAGAACATTTGGAGTTTCTTTGTCTCCCCTGTGCTCCTCACAGCTATCAGTTGAGCAACAGAGGCAGAGTGGAGCTCAGTTTGTGCGGCATGTGCAGACATTTAAACGGCCCTTCTGAAAGAACTGCTGAGACGCTGCTTTTCGATCAGAAGATAAGAGACCCAACAAAAGGCCTGAACTCAGTTCAAACCCCAGACTCTGGGGAGATATCTACTGCATGCAAATGTGAAGTCATTGGAGCTCACTTTTTTTTTTGCTAGCGCAAACATTACTTGACGTGCACTGTGTCATGCTGATTGCCCAAGCATGGTTTAAATTGGAAATATTATTACATCTGTAAGAAACTGTCACTGCAAAGTCATTCTTTGCTTTGTCGGTCACTTTGGGGGTTAATGTTTTTACCTAATGAACTGTCACTAATCACACCGGGAGTGGTAATCATCTGTAAACTTACACTGTTTACAAGGAACCGGCTTGTTGAGTAGAGCTTCAGAGGCCAGGGCTGCTTTTGTTCAGGATGTAAATCTGTTCTTCTCTCCCTGGTCCCAAGT
Source organism: Brachyhypopomus gauderio (assembly GCF_052324685.1). Taxonomy (NCBI): domain Eukaryota; kingdom Metazoa; phylum Chordata; class Actinopteri; order Gymnotiformes; family Hypopomidae; genus Brachyhypopomus; species Brachyhypopomus gauderio. Next base: position 19,420,708 of record NC_135223.1, on the reverse strand, counting down.
GTTACGTTAACAGAGTGTAGGTCGATACACTAGCAACACATTATTGGAGCAGGTGTGAAATTGCATTGCTGCTATTCTCTCAATGGGGCAATGAATGAACCCACTGTGGATCTGGCCATGCAGCAAACATCAGTATATCGGTTCATGCCTCAAATAAATTGAAAACAAAAAGAGAAAAGGATTTTCTCACATGAGGTAGGATTCACTTATTCAGAGTTTCAAAATTGGGGAATTGGGACATGGACACACATGGGGTAGACCATCTGAGACCATCTGAGACCATCTGAGGACCTCACCATTAGGAGCTTTATCTCACGGGCCTCGGTGGCTGCAGTGTGAGCAGAAGCACATGTGGTTAACATCCCTGCACACCTGATAACTGCAGCTGAACCCACACAGCAGGATCTTCTTGATTCTGAAAATCTGTTATTAAATTTGAGATATTTTGGGGCCACTGTAATTTGGTCCCAAGCCACAAACACACAAGTTTCCTCTTGAGTTTTTTTCTTTATATTACAGTAAGTGGAATTATGAAATTTCACATCACATTTTTGCATTTCATTTTTGAACTCAGAGTTTTCTAAACTATGTTATTGGACTGTCCAGATGTAGCAAATCTAGCTGAAGCAATATGGTGAAATCTTGAATTTGTGCAGAACATTTGGACAGCATTAGTTAAACTGCTGTAACCTCCGAATGCTCTTTTCAGTCCAATACTTTTAGACTGTCTTCTGTAAAAACCACCATATGGATTCCTTTCTTACATAATTGACATTCGAACTGCAATACAGCTAAAGCATTTGCAGAGCTATCTCCCTTACATGTCATGTACAATCTTTGCAGTTGTGTGTGTGTGTGTGTGTGTGTGTGTGTGTGTGTGTGTGTGTGTGGGTGTGTGCATGTCTGTCATTATGATTCTCTCATGAAAAACTGAGTTATGCCGGAGTGTTCCAAATGCATGGACATCCTAATCATACAGTTTAAACACATGAAATATGATGGTCAAAATGAAAAGCAGGCCGTGATCCAAATGTAGCACACTGCGGCCTGATCCCAAACCCTGGGTCCTGGTACTGACTCCTCCCCTCCGCTGCATCCACTGGCCAGAGGAGCAAGTACATATTTATTCATTCACATTTTAATTGAATTTTTCCCACAATTTCCTTGCTTAGTTAATCCTCCTGCTGTCCTCAGGGTGGATGATTGGCGTGTAATTACTGTATTTTGGCACTGACAAGACCAAGTATGTATTTTTTCTCCTCTTTTCCCTCCCCTGTTGTGGCTTCTTTTTCATTTCGTTGACTTCTATCTATCTCCTTCCATTTCTCAAAGTCTTCCTCCCAATCTTCTCCCCTGCAGTCTTAGATCGCCGCTCTGTGTTTCTCACTCTGTTTCTCTTGTTTCTCAACCAATTCGTCTTATTCTTAAGCCCCGTGTACTGTTTAATAGCTTTCCATCCATCCATTAGTCAAACTGTGTTACACATTGAGAAAGTCTGCATGGGTGGTTCCTCTTTATATGACATAACAAGAATTTTTCCCATAATAATTATTTTTCTTGCAGAATTATCAGTCTGGGCATCAGCCAGTGTTGCAGAAGAGCTATTCTTTGTGGACACATGTTAATAAAACAAGTTGTAGATAACAGTAATTACCACTCTGTGGTGCTGGCTCTCCCGCCAGAGAGAGAGGGAGAGAGAGAGGGAGAGGGAGAGAGCGAGAGAGAGTGAGAGAGAGAGAGAGAGCAGGTTTGTCTGTACTTAGGCCTCGATGTCAGAGGAACTCATTTTGCTTTTAATTATTGTGGACCCTCAGTGATTCTGCTCCTGTTCTGGACATTCTGCAGTCAGAACACCTCTGTCTCCACACTCTCACTCTCCTCATCGCTTCTGTATTAGCATAAGTCATTAGAAATTCCTGTGTGCCTGCATGGGTTTTTAATTTAAAATAAATGTGTCAATCTCTTTGATTCACTTTTTGGTTGGAGCAGCCTGTCTTGTACAATTAAGATAACAGGGGTTTGTGATGGGTGGTTTTGGGGGTAATGGAACCCCTCATCCCCCTCTTCACAGTTATCTCTTTTTTTTTGTCTCAAACTCTCCAGAGTGTTCAGAAGACTGAAGTTACAGCGTTCTGTTGCGTATTCAGGTCTGTGAGCTAGCTGCAGTCTCTGAGTGTGTTTTGGAACTCTACACTTATGCAGTTCCATTGATTTAACTTCAAAGCAGAAATTTTGTGAAACACAGGAATCCGTATCCACTTAAACTGACAAATATCATTTGGCATGATTGAAGAAGCATATGGTTTAGCAGTTGACTAAAATCGATTTTGGCCTCTCACAACATGAAAACCTAAACTTATCTGTAGCTGTAAAAAAACAGCACTTATTTGTTTTGCACTTATTAAGGTGCAGTAGTGTAAAGCGTTAATGAATTCTTTAATGTATTCTTGAATGTATTCTTTGACATTGTCTTTAATGTATTCTTTGGTATGGTCTTTAATGTATTCTTTAATGTGGTCTTTAAGGGATTATTTAATGTATAATTTAATGTATTTTTTAACGTATTCCTTAATGTATTCTTTAATGTATTCTTTGATATAGTCTTTTATGCAGTCTTTAATGTATTCTTTGATATATTCTTTAATGCAGTCTTTAATGTATTCCCTAATGTGGTTTCATGTTTTCTTTGATGAATTATTTAACGTATGCTTTAATGTATTCTTTAACATATTTAATGTATTCTTTGGAGTACGTTACTGTTAGTGGTATTATTTATTAGGCCAGCTTCATTGGACATGAAAGTCTTGTTCATGCTCACTATCAGCCTCATTCCAATTTAAGGTTTATCAAATCTATGGATTTTCCTGTCTATTACACCCTATGCAGAAGTAAAAGACTGGGTATTGATTGGGTATTTCTTTAAGGACTGTTATAAAGGCTCATAGTGAGGAACTTAGGACTCATAGATGGGGGGGGGGATAGACAGAGAGTTTTAACAAATTTAAGAAAACCCAGGGGGAGATGTTGTTCAACACCTAGTAAGAAGATATTCCTGTGCCCATGGCTTCCTCTGCAGCTGCCTAGTTTGCATGAATTAGGCTGTCAAGGCCTGGAGGAGGTGAGAGCATTCTGTTCATCATTCTGAGATTATTTCCAGTTCTCTGTGAAAGCCACTGGCAGGGCTGTTTGAAAGAGATGATTATTAAACCTGCACCAGGGGGAGGAGCAGGGAGGCAGGAGCAAACTCTTTTTTGAATGGCTCCTCTGACAACATCATTTGCATTCTGTAATTAACTGTCTCTCTTTCTCATTTTCCCCCCCATTTTCCCCCTGCCCCTCGCACCCTGCACCCCCACTTTTCTGCAGGGGTTAGTGGCTGACAATTCCAAGCCTATGAAATAGGTCTGTGTTGCCTCGGTAACAACTCTTTATCACAGACCAGCACACTGAGGCAGGAGAAAAGCTGACGTTTAAGGGGGAAGGGTTTTGTGTAGGTGTACGTGTGTGTAAGTTTGTGTGTGGGACTCTATGTGTGTGTGTGTGTGTGTGTGTGTGTGTAAATGCATATAGCCCTATGTGTATGTGAACTGCTGCTTAACTTTTTGAAGTGGAGTTGCAGATTGGTATTGGAGAGAATAATTGGGGTGGGATGACAATTCACAAAATATCAGAATAGAATTCTGACTTTTTTGTAATTCTGAATAATTCCTGCAAATAAATTGATGATTTGGTTGGGGTCATGTCAGTGGTTAGCCTCCGGCCGGCTAGCGCACGCTGCTCTGGTGATTGTGATTCTATCCATAGCTCAGGTGCAGTTCACCTTGAAGGTGACACAGAGGCAAAAACAATGCAGAAATCCAAGTACTTCCTAAACCTCTAATAACAAACCAAAATTTGGTGTCTGCAACAACAAAGTTGAATTTAATGATGTTTTCTAAATTTGCAATCTGTCCTTGAAGTCCATTTAACCAAAAGTCTAACCAATGCTCTATGAAGCCAGAGTTAAATAGCAGTGGAGGGAGGTTACACACTCCATTTGATAAATTTTTCATGAGCCTATGTTCAAATCTCCTAAATAGTAATGTGCAGCAATCACACATTTCATAAAAGTGTTTAGTGTCACTCCAGGGGACAAGAAAACAGCCGCCTGTCAAAGGTAAGAACGTTCCAACATTCTTAAAAAGCAAAAAAGATTCTAGGAACCAACCTTTGCTAGCTGGGCCCACTCTCTACTGCTACAATCAATCGATGTTAAGGCAGACAGAGAAAACTGTGGCTATTGTCCTCTTTAACCTCTTCCCTTCACTATGAATGGGACTGAGGCCATCACAAGAGTGTTCAAAGTAATAGATATTGAACCGACAGCCCGAATACTCCAAATGAAAGGTAATCAAAGCAGTTGGTAATTACAGTGTCCTTTCAAGTCACCCAAAACCAAGGCCATTATGTTCTTAGCACTCCTTATAATGAAACCAGAAGCAGACGAGGTGGGTTGGGGGAGTTGGGGGAGACGCTGTTAAGTCAAACCACATAATTATGTGGCCATTGTGATGGAGCACATGCAATTTGCCTTTACTAAGAGTGTGGCTTAATGAATAAAAGCATTTCAGCATTTGCTGGAAGAAAGGAGGGATGTTTAGGCAGAAAAGGTTTTATTCTGTGAAGTAACTGTGTCCATTATGAACTAAGAAAATGCATTAAAAACAAATGATAGGCATCACAATCAAAGTCACAGAAAACAACAGCTGAAAAAGTTTATGCAAGACTCAAATATGCAAGTATTTGATCATTTAAGTTGAAAGGGATTTTAAGTGCTCTCTCAGCTGAGTTGTGAATTGTTTCATCTGGCAATTGATTGAATTTTAATTCTTTTTTTGTGTGTGGTATCAGAATTTGTGTTTGACTAATTTATGAATAGTTATCTTTGTAGACATAGCCTACTCATGAAATGAGAATAAAAGTTAAACATTGCATTAAATTATGCATATATGTCTAAACTATTTTTTTTATTTGTTTTTAATAGTTCGTACCCACTTGCATCAACATGTGATGGTATATAGACATGCAGACTACAATTCTAAACTTTAAGTTGGAAAATTGTCTTTCAGAGGACTGAATGTTATTTACTCCAATAGCTCAGTTTTTGTGGTGTGCTAAACACAAAATTAGCATTCTGCTCATGGCCAAGCTAATGTCTGACTGTCATCTATAATACACATTTCTTCAATTAGAGCACAGTGCATAGCCATCCTCTGTCTTTAGCAAGTATTCACAGAACACACTTCTTTCACCCTGCTGGTGATAGTACCTGCCACGTGAGGGCACAATAGGCAGGGAGTCTAGTAAAAACATGGTTCTACCCCTCTTCTACCCACTTCCAACTTTTTTTATTTGGCACCCAAGACAATTTGTAATTAAAATATTTACAAAAAAATACAATAATTAAAAAAATTACAATTGCTTGAAAACGACTATAAAAAGCTTTTAAATGTCTTTTAATAAGGTTGACCTGAAATTCGTGATGTGAAAACCAAGGTGCAAGACAATAGGTGCTTGTGTGGTTTTAATCATATATGGAGGCAGCTGAGCAGATGGCCACGAATGTAGTTTCAGCCACGCCCACACTGATGGAGAACGCCAGCACTGAAGAGGCAGCCGAAGGTGTTCTCCAGCAACTCCAGCTGAGCTAACCATCAAGAGAACATATGGACCTCTTAGATCCAACCTCTTCTTCTTCACTCAGGACACAAGGCACCACTTTCGTTTACTGGAGACTTAGGTGTAAGGAACTTGATCTTGTCTTCATCTAAAGGTTTCCCCAGTGTTCAAGCCTTTTACCACTTATTATGTGTAAAAACTGTATGTAATATTAATAGTCAGAAATACCTCATGACTACTGAGCACAATACCAAATGTTTAGCAGATTGTTTGCAATAAATAGTTGGCTTGTTAAATAGTGTGATGTCCACATTCTGTTGTTGTTGTTTTTTTTATCAGAAACTAGCATACATTTTGAAAGTTGCTCCCTTTGAGAAAGTAACTGTGAAAAGAGAGCAATAAATGTATCTGCAACTTTTAAAACAGACTTTTAACTCCTCTGTTCACAAAACTGTAAACTATTATTCAGTTAAAATGTTATGAATACACTGTTGCTTTATGTTATTACAGAATAGCAGAGGGAGGAAAAAGTTTAATTTAATTTATATTGCTGTCAAGTATGTAAGTGAACAAACAATGATATGTTAAAGGTAAAATTTGAATGTGTAAATGTCAAATAAGTTTTTTCAATTTTGTTGTGTCTATAATTTGGCTTAGTTCAGATGAAAACGATGTTGGTCCACAGGTTTACAGATTTTGACATATTGCATGCTAACTTAAAAAGAGTGCTAGAAATTTGTGTTCTGTGTAAGATCTACATTTTGAGCCATACCAGTTGATAGTAGTTGTTGTTCTCTGTGGTATTTGCTAAATCTTTTGGATTCACCATATTGGATTTCTTTTCCTATTTACATCTGTCTTCTGTCTATTAATAAACCTCCATTTGGATTGTTTAGGATCAAAGCCATAAGCACACAAGCCATAAGTCATAAAATGGCCAAGAGAAGACCTGGAAGTTGTCAACAGCAAGAAAACTCCCCATGATTCACAGAGCACTCCACCCAAGATCCAACATCCAAAGGCTGTACTCCAGCCAGGAGTGGGAAGGGGGCTACAGGGTGTGGCATCCACTGTCCTGAGGCACAAAAATAACATCCATGAATATATCCCAGCATATGGACGAGCTAATAAGGGAGTCACATTGGAAGCAGCATGGAGGTGCCATGGCAGGATAAACCCCCACAACAGAATGCACCACCAACAGTAGGGGTAGCGGACATGAGACAATCCAAACAATGGCTGGATAAACCAACATTGAAGGACATCACTGGTCTGGGATCAGGACAGCCTAAATTCCAAATGGGAGGAACCACAGAGGGTGGTGGGGGGCAACAAGGCTAAGATCCTGACAAGTAAACAACCAGATAATCATCCAGAAATCATGATAGTGGATATGATAGATGCTGAAAACAATACAGCATCACATACAGCAATACATGTGGCCTTTCCCATTGTTTCCCACTCAGTACAGTGTACAATGTCCTCTTCGCTCTAAGTAACATTGTAGTCGCAGTGTAAAATGGTGATGCTAAAGGTTCAAAGAGTATTTTATCCAGTATATGTAAATGCCTGCAATATTATTGTGTGCTTGTCAATGCGTGGGACATTGTAGTTGCATCCTGAAGTTGCTTTCATGCTTCCTGCCATAATGAAATGTGCAGCACTGTCATTTAGTGAATTCAAGTCCCTTTGAACGTGATTTTTCACTGTGTTTCCCTAACTGGCCTTAGAGAAAAGGCTGGCCATGTAAAAACTGATGAAATACGTAATTGGAACAGTCAATCTCTTAATAATACACGTTCCAGAGTCACGTCAACATATCACACATTTCACATGCTTGACAACCAATATTAATTTCTAAACATATATTTAAGGACCAAAGGAACACACTGTCCAGGGGGTAGTTGGCAGTAAGTGAGCGTACCGCAGAGAAACACATTCTGAGCCAACTCACACCAAATTCTGACTGAACGCAGTGGCTCTAATGTGCTGACATTTCTGTGCTCCCCAGTGTCCATCTTTACTCTGACCTTTGCTCGATCTTGCAAGCTTGAAATGCATTAAACTGCTCCAAAATCTTTGGTTTAAAAATTTAGTGAAAAGTGCAATTTATTTTCTTCATTTGAATAAGAAGATTATAAATGCAGATTCAAATCTTAAACTCCAGCAAATTTTCAGCAAATCTGCAGAGGCTGTGGGCGTTGCCTGCCATTGAGTAAACATGTCTGAGAGGTTGTTCTAAAATAAGGCACGGTGCTGCAAACCAACCCGGCATCAAAGAGAAATACGCAGAATGCCCCATGCAAAGTCTGTTTACTGAACACAGCTGTAGTTTTCATATGAAGGGAGACTCACAGCATGCTCTTTATGGAGCAAACAGGCTTTATTCCAAATACTCTACCTGTTAATACCTCACATATTACATCAGGCTCAGAGAGAGGCGGGACCTCCCCCTTACCACATTCTCCTTAGCACTGCATCACCTCACCTTCAAAGGTATGCTTTGAGCAGTTGGTTGATAGTAAAATAACTTGAAAGTAGCAAAAATCCAACAATAAAAAAGCTATTTCCCAAATGGTGTGTTTCTGAGGAACATGCTCTCCAGCAGAGAACTTATCTGTGAGTGTCTGAGCAGAAGTGGAGGAACATCTAATCCCACAGTGAACATCTCCGCTAATCTGAAAAAGAGATGAAAATTCAAGTGATTCAGAAAATCAAAGCATGGGCTGCTCCAGCAAAAACATACCCAGAAGAAAAACAACTATTTTTATAGTGCGGTTGTGTTGAGTTTTTCTTCAGCCATGCAAGTCCCTTGAGGCCACAAGTCCTAGCAAAGGGGCAGGAACAGAGTAGCATCTGTAATGTGTATCAGCAAGACTTACCAATTAAATCACAGCAAAAAACACAGACAACGTATCAAATAATCTGAAAATGTATGCACAGGTAGCTGATAGAATGGCAGGTCATTTAAATTCATAAGGTGTGTTAACGTTTGTTGCAAGGTTTTCCATGAGAGGGGAGAGCCATAATGAAAGGAACACTTACCCATATCAGTGCTTTCCTCAAGGAATGATAAAAGACTGCAAATTATAAACCAGTGTTGACATTTTAAAATATGAGCAGAGATATAATGGTAAAAATTCAGCAATGGCTTTGTAAACAAAAATACATCAGAAAGTTTTAACCTTCTGTCGGCAAAAAACTCCTATTTTGCTGCAAAGAAAGATCCTGATGATTTTTTTGCTTGCAAATTGCTGTGAATCTAAACCTTTCATGAAAAACTGTATCTACAGATTTCCATAAGGCTTATGAGGTATGTTACTAGATAACACCAGCATGGTCTAATCTAGATAAAAAACAAAATGAGTACCTTTCCTACATTTGGAAAAACTGTTTCTTTGTAAATAATGCTGAAGTTTTACTTTCTTCTTTACTTCTCTATATGTTATTTTAAAATTTTTTGTTTTGATCTAGGCACATTGTGAAAGAGTTATAACATGATCCCTTTTCTATGTTCCCACTCGTTTTTCCATGTTTCTACAAGTGTGTGAGACTCCAAGCCTTGTTTACATGCATGCCTAAAGACCATTGCTGCATCTTACGATTAGCAATGTGTCAGCAGTCATGGAAAAGTGCTTTTTTCTTGTGCCACTTGGCATGGTGCCTGGCTAGCAAGGTCCTTTTCTATGCCTATTTGTGTCACCAGCCCTTTCCCAAATAGCACTTCCGAATGTGCCTGCAGGAAGACTAAGTGCAGAGACGTCTGTCTTTTGCACGAGGTCTCGTGGACAGGTGATATGTAGTGGTGCTTGATGTAGGACACGGTACTTTGTGTCATGAAAACAGGGGCTGTTGTGTTGGTCTCTGTATTTTCTTAAATACATGCATTGTACGAGTACCATCTACAATGACACATCTAGGCCTGTGTTTATGTCTGCTACACAAGACATCCTACTTTCATTCGTTGGACTTAGACAATACAGTCACTCACATTCCTCAGTCATATTATTCTGTGGATTTTCTCTTCACTTCCACAATTATACTATTCTATACCTTTTTGTTTATTTTATAAATTTACTGATTGCTTATTTTAATTATTTTGTTTCTTTGCTCTTGAGGATTTCCATTTTCAAACCATGTTGACAATCCAGCCTGCGGCACAGTTAACCACATTCTTCATTCTCATATTACTCTGTGGTCTGGGTCTTCATGGCATCATTATTCTGTTTTTATATCTTTATTTTACAACGGAAGTTTACTGACTATTTATTTGTTCTTACGGTTTCCATTTTCATTTTGACTCGTGGTGCTGTCAAGAATGTGCAGATAAAATTCTCAGAATAATAAAGTAATATGTCTGTCTGTCTGGAAAATAAATCTCAAATTCATAAATGTAATACCTTCAAGATTGAATGATCTTTGTCAGATGCATAATTGGCAAGCAAATTATGTGGTCAAAAAAAAGTGGTCAACAGTGATGAGGACCTTTGACATATCAGTGAACAGTGACATGCCATTAATCTTGTTATCCTGGCCTTTGAATATAAAGTCACTTTGGCATTATTGTACTTTTTTCAACTTTAAAATGTATGTCAATACAATAGAATGGAAGTTCTGAAGTATTGTTGTAGTAATTTCTGCACTAGTTTTTCCTCAAGAGAAATGTAGTTGTATGTAGTTCATCTGCACCAGCTGCTTTTCAAGTATCTATTGATTTTAGCGCAGCATGAAATTTCACTAAACAGAAACTTGTACCTCAAAGAGCTCTTAGGATCCTTGACTTAATAACTGAACCTACAATTGGGGTTGAATTACCCATGTTTTCTAAAAATACATACAAATATTGGAAACATAATTTATTGACGTAAAAAATGTAATGAGATCATCCCAGTTTGCTTTTGCAGAATAAAAAAAATGAAATTATGAGTTCTAAGAGCTTCCCATCATTTAAAAAAGTTTTAAAGCAGCATGATGGTCTTGCAATGCACAGGATGAAGACCGAAAATATGGCCACACATTTTACAAATATGACGACATATTTTCAGCATCTGAAATGAGGGCTATTTTTGCTGGCAGTAGACAAACCAGTGGTGCCAGTAGAAGATCTGATAGTGCCATCTCAGAATCAGCCCACCCAAAACCCACCGGAGTAACTGAGGCTCCACATCTACATGGAGGTGGCTACTTGGACTAAAATAGCATAATAATGCATGGCCTGGTCGGGTTCCCTCTTGAGTCATGGTACTCCCAAGGCTTCTTCCTTAATCCCACTCAGAGAGTTCTTCTATTACACTGTTACCTTCAGCTTGCTCATTAGGCATGTGGGCCCTTTCATTTGTACAGTTAAATCATGACAAGGTGTTCTGTAAAAATCACTAAATAAAGAAATTTGACTGACTTTTTTGAGTTTCCATAATGAGTATTGTCTATATCAGACTGGGTTACTGATAAGTAGTAAGATTCACCAGTTACAGTATATTCACATATTAGAAACATGTGACTTGTGCCTAAACACACTGGACACTATTAACGTAGATGAACCTATGAACCAGTAAAGTATACAGTTGCACACTGTAACTGGCACACACTTCTAAATATTTCTAGGCAGAAATGGTCTACTGGCCACTGATGATAGGCTAGAGATTAGCTAACATGAACTGCACATGCCAACAAATAAACTCAGACTCTAATACAGGTGTTTCTAACAAAGGGGCTGGTCAGGATTTTTGCTCTAGTCCACATGTCCTAATAGCAGTTTCATATGACTGCACAAAGCATAACTGCACAAAGCATACTTAGTGTGTCAGTGGCTGAAGGATCCTGGTAATATTCACCACCACCTAAATGTATCTTTAATTATAACTTTATAACTCATTGTAACCAACCTCTGTAACAGTAATAAATATTGTAATCAACCTCTGTAACACTGTGTGCTTGTAACTGGGCATATTTGAGTTTTAAAATTACATGGTGTCTGTATATCATCGAGCTGTCATGTCCAACTTCCTAATAATAACCATAAAGCAACTGATCATAAAGCACCATCTTGGTGTAGCCATTGATGTTTATCTGAGGGAAATCGATACCTCAGACAAACAATGTAACAAAACATGCAGACACATTTATATGAACAATCATGGTGTGAAACATACATCCTGTAGACATTTGTTTGTACTAGTAAAGATAATTAGGTGTCAGGAATTGTAGAGTTGTTATGAATTTTCAGTCCAGGATAATGCATAGTGTCACTGGACTCTGTACACACAAATTATGAAAAAAAAAACTTCAAAAGAGTACCAATCAGTCCTTCAGGTAGGCTAAAAATGGAGGCATGAAGTCAGTAAGAGACTTCAAAGACCAAATGGAAATCTGATTAATGCGATTTAAAGCATGTAGGTGTAAACACAACTGAAAATCCTAATACTACCTGAAACGGCAAGCTTGGAACAGCTAGATGTTCAGTCATAGCCCAGACATATGCAGTGACATAAAACTGCGCTGCTGAGAACCTGAGAGAAATCCTGTACCTTAATTCTATGCCAAATCTCTCAATAAAACACAGGACTCTGTGTGCTAGTGCATAATAAAGTAGAACCTAGCACTCAAGAATAAGACAGTGAGACAGTATGTCATGTATGTAGATGTGACATCACAGCGCAGAAGTCAAACCCGCACAGATTGCTTGTTTTTCTTATGCAAGTGAGATATAGGCAATGTGTAATTCAGGGCTGTGAAAATCCCATCAGTGCAGGTGGTATTTGCCTTACGTGGTCCCTCTTAAGCCTGGTGGCAGATCACTGATGTTGAGTACAGGACATCACAAGTGATCATGTTCTGAAATGGTGGCAATGGAGAGGGTGATGCTATTTTTATTTATATTTATATTGTTATGAGGTAGGGCACATTATATCGGGTTGACCTAATTTGAAAGCCAAAAACCAGTGGAAGGTCAGTACTTTACCTAAACCCGTGGGATTGGTGTGCTCTCCTCCCCCAAGCCATAGTAGTTCTCTGTCTGTGCTAGACACAGCTGATGCATCGTTTGCCCATTTCGTTTTGGACGTGACCTTAGCGTCATCTATGACAGACACCATTCGGCATCCAATAAGTATCCTGAAGGATGCTGGTGGTGACCAGTAATTTCTGTGGGATTCAGTCCTCCGGTTAGATGAAATAAATAGCTGTGGGATGGGTGACTTAGTCCAAGGCCTGTACATGAGAGTTTTGAATGTCCCCCTGTACATGGTTTATTGTGCTGTGATTTAGTAACGGGGTTGTTGAAAGTGGCTGTTTGCTCTCAGCTGCCTATACCAGGCATTACGTTCATTCTGGTCAGAGGTAACACCAGTACCGGACATTTGTGTGATGAACGCCACAGTATTCAGAGCCTGTGTCCTGTCTCGGTCAGAGCAAGAAGTTTGCCTCTCAGATTCATTCATGTGTGAGTGAGTTAAGCAGCCAGGAGGTAATGATGATGATTCAACTATTCTTACCTGTCCGAAAATCTCTAAGTCATCTGAATACAATGTTAATATGACATCTGCACTGCCTTTCAGTTGTCCAGAGTTAATTGCAGTTCAGCAACAGGACTGTACTCTGTCTCAGTGCATTGAGTCAGCAGTAGATAAGGCTGACATTTCTACCTACTATGTGGCTTATTTTTATGATGACAATGTATTGATGCGCAAGTGGACACCAAGTCAAAGGCCTTCATTGGCTTTATCGGCACATTTTGTTGGACCTTATGAAGTTGTGTCTCGCCTAAGTGAAACGGATTATGTTGTTAAAACAACTGATCGTAAGAAGCAGAAACGGGTCTGTCATGTTAACATGCTTAAACGTTACATATCCAGGGCGGATTCAAAAGAAAGCCGAACAGCCAGTCTGTCCGTCTCCTCGTGAGTACACACCCTAGATAGACAGTTTGGCGTTTGATAGTGCCTGCCTCCCTATTGCTCGTTTACCCAATTCCGAATGTCTAGAAAATCTTTCTTTGTCACTTGTGTATTTATCAGAGTCTGATCTGCTCAGGATTTCAAGAACCTATTGAAATTAGAGGTAGAGGCTAGCAATACTGGATGTGGTGTGGTACTCATACAGGAGGATGGGACAGGAATGGACCACCCTGTAGCATTTTATTCTTCGAAGTTCAACAAACACCAGTTGCATTACAGCACCACTGAGAAGAAAGCCCTCACGCTGTGCCCTCCAGCACTTTGAAATTTATTTAACCTCTTCAGGTTTTCTCATTATTGTTTACACAGATCATAACTCCTTGGTGTTTTTGCATCACATGTTTAACTCCAACTGACGCCTTATGTGTTGGGCTTTGATATGTCAGGGCTTCAACCTATCTATCCAACACAAGAGAGGATCTGACAATAATTATAAAATGCTATTATCACATTCTCCTTGTTTCTCCTTAGTTAATATGCTAATATCATGTTCTCCTAAGACGTTAGGTTAGATTTTTGTACCTAATTTCCTTTTATGTATAGGTAAGGTAGTTGATATGGTTTTGTTATAGACATTTTGTTTATTATTTTGAGCATTGGTTTGTATATAGTTTGTATATTATTATGGCGCCTAGAAAAAGTTATTGGCACCTGATTTTTTCCTTTTAAGAGCTACTGGCTTGAGTCTGGAGCCCTGCATGCGAACCATTGTTGCTATGGTAAGCACATTGTTAATCCTTTTAATTTGTTGAAACATTTGAACTGTATAAAAGTGGGTCGCAACTTAATGACTATGAGAAAATGTGGGTCCCAGGCTGAGACCAGTTGAGAACCCCTGTCTTAGACTATGTTTAGCATAATAAGCCCACTTTAAGTGAGAAAATATGTAAGTGGACAACAAGAAAAAAATCACCCATTTTACAGTCTAATTCTTCATCTCATCATGTGACGTAGGTTCACCTGGCTCTGCTAGCGGGGAAGGTCAGGGCCATACGGACGCCCCTATGCCACTATTCATCATTCACCAGCAGCCATAGAACACCTCCTTCCCACTAATGGTGTTATTTGTTATTCCAAGCAAGGGAGATGCATTTTAATTTGCCCACCTCTTCCCTTCCCTTCCTCAAACACGTAATGAAATGCCTGTCAGCGGGGGGAGACGTTGCCACGAGGCATGCCGATTCTCCATATGCCGAGTGAGAAGTCCGGATCGTGCCACTGTCCCCGTGCAGCACCTTCAGGCCCGCTGAGACAGCGAGTGAATGAAAGGCTCACATGCTCCCAGCTTGGCAGAGGATCAGTGGGGAAGGCAAGAGGCAGAGACACCAGGGGAAAGGAAGAAGGGAGGGGGGGAGGTGGAAGAGGAGAGGGGCACCCGGTGAGCTTTTCACATGCCTGATCAAAGAGTGAGTTTCCACTGGGTGCGCTGACTTTGACAAAGACAGCAGGTTACATGCTTAATCAGCCCCGAGGAGGACAAGGGCAAAAAAGTTGCCATGTTTATTCGGCTCGCAGGCACTCTTGGGAGGACAGGTGGAGCAGGGACAGAGACATCGTCCTGAGCCACAGGGGTGTGCCTGAATCACAAGCTAATTAGATGGGCACTGAAAAATGTGAGACCATTATCACAGCTCTTAATTGGGACGAAATATAAAATATATTGATGCTGAAGGCATAAAGAGATGGCTTGCTTGCTGCATCAGGGACGAAAGTCAGGGATGGGTTTTATTTTACATGTTGATCCTTCTTTGCCAATCACTTCTTTCTCCTGACTGATGTCTGAATAAGGACAAAAGTGGAATGTTGTATGAAGCTGATATGGACCTGAGCTATACCAGGAACACATGGCATGGATGGGTAGCAAATCTGACTCCAACACTTTCACTGAAGTCTCCATGTAATGGGAGAGGGAATGAAAATGGGCATTGACATTGGGATAATCTTAATGCAGGTCATCACTTCACTGCTTTGATCATCACATACACAGTATTCCAGAAGAGAGCTGTATGGTTATTTACCTCTCAGTACACAAGTTCTCAGCTTTGCCTTGGACATCTAAGGTGGATTCAAAGGAGAGCAGTGTAATTTTAGGTCATGTTATATGTGCAGGCAATAAAGATTATGAAATAATCATTCTAAACACATCACAGTTTAATGTACTTACTGCTCACAACATGAGTTCACAAATTACAGGCTCATATTAAACAATAAATGTTGAATGTCACATTTTCAGGGTGTTTTCAGGACAAATCACTACACCTTCAAGATAAACCCTTCCTATTTGACAAATTTATTCCCCTTCTTATAAATTCTACATCCTTTTGAATCAGCCTCCAGAAAGAAGGGGCGCAATGGGAAATCCTGCATGATCTGGCACAGGACACACATTTCGTGACCTTTTTGTTTTTTTTTTTCTAAGACAATCACAAATACTGAATGAATTATAAGATTTAAAGCTCTGATAGCCAACTGTAACACACATATAATGAGAAAAAAAAGAGGCAAAAAAGCAGAATAAGAACAAAACAAACTAATTTAAAGGACCGTTAGAAACAACATGAGTGTTTGTCAATGACACAACCCACTAGAAACTCTACAAAAGTGCAAGCCTATGGCACTGGGAGATCTAGGTGTTATGAGGAAGGAAGACCTGGGTAATGAGCTCATTTCAAGGCCTTATTTTAGCTCTTGGTTTGTACATTTGGCTTTTATTTGCTACTCTGTTCTGTGTTACAGGACTGCGAATTCATCTGGGTGCTCCTTTACCAAATCACATTTGCTACGGTGTGTGTGTGTGTGACAGAAGTTCAGTGTAAAATGTTCGAGAGTTCCAGTGATTTCTCTAATACAGAGAATACTTCTGTGTGTTGGTAAAGTAGCATCTGAGCTAGAGCCCTGAATGTATGTTTCAACTCTAGCCAGATTTGAACCCCCCTCCCCCCAAAATGTCTTTCCATAACCCTTCTGAATGTACTTTCCATATAACTGTGTGCAGAACTGTAAAACTGTATATTGTATGCACAGCCATGTGTCCAGTCATACAAATGTTCATGTATTCAGAGTTCATGTAATAATATTGCTTGTGAATATGTCTTGTGCAAAGGCTTAGGCACTTAAACATTTAACAGTTCTAGTGTTTAATGCAGTCTTTGGCAATAATTACAGCTTCCATTTGCTATAGCCACCTAAGACTAATGTTATCAGGCTTATTCCTTGAAGGGGTCATAAAAACCTCTCCTCACTTAAGGAATCACTGAGTTATGCAATCCAACCAGAAATGCTTACTATCTGCAAAATATTACAATAGCAACCTTCCTCATAGGGAACACTGCTACCTATAAGTTTTTCTATTTAGATAAAGCAATTATTTTTGAAAATCTTAATAGACATATGGACTGACCTCAGTTAAAGCTCAGGAGGTTGCACCAAATAAAAGACTAAAAATCTCTTAATGTGTTTTCATGTTTTTAAACACATTACATTATTTGTGGCAACTAAAAACTAATGATTTTGTTACAATTAAAACTTTGACCATTGAAATTAAGCTGCTTGACTTCATCTTGCAGCACACATATTCTCCAGAAGTGCTGTCATACCTGCAAGCCAAATGCAATAGTGAAGTCAGCATGAGTCACATTTTGGAAATGTTCCTGTCCGGTCAAATATTACAAGTCTTGATCAGATGTTGAAGGACGTCTGTCCTGTCACAGGGACGTTCCCCATCCTTTCACCCATCTTTTCCATGTTGGTGATGAGGACTCTTCGCGTTTAAGGCAGTGGAGGTTCTAGACCACCTGAACTGGGGGGGGGGGGGGGGGGGGGGGGGGGGTCGGTCTTGCTAAATACTGGTGCCACTTTATCGTCATTCACAAAAAGGATGTGTCTCACACCATGCTTCATTAATTTAGGGGGTCCTTGGGGGGGAAGGGGGTCCAGGGATGTTGTGACAGGGGCCACTGGTTTACGAGTCTTTCTTGTCTTTTTTTTGTAAGGGAAGACAACAATTTCCCATCCACGGTATACTCCCGGTGTTCAGGTATTGCACACATGAATTTATAACCTGTCTTGAGAGCAACTGTCAGGAGAGATCATCTGTAAGATTACACACAGCAAGAGGGAAAACAGAGCAAACTGCAGTTCTGTTGTGAGACACGTACTGTCACAACCATCGTGACTGCAATAAAAAATGAACTGGCACTCATTCACACATATGCACTATACACAAATTATTATGAGTCATACTGTGAAATTTTACACAAAAAACCCCAAAATGTTCATGGATTATTATTTTTACTGGGTACATTTTGTCTCAAAGGGAAAACCTTTGAAGTGACACCTTATTGGTTTCGCACTTGTTTTCATTTTATTTATTCATAAAAATAAATGTAAATTAAATGATGAAATAAAAAAAATGCAGTGGTGAAAGATAGTATTGGGTCCTTTTATAATAAATCATAACTGACAGAATTTTTGTGTGTCAATATGTCATTATTTTATCCAGATTCTGATTTAGTATGATTTCTTCACATATAAGCTAAGCACTGTAGCCCATGCCCTGGTGCTTGGCTCCATATTTGCAGGTTTTCTGCACCCCACTTTATCATCAGTGCAGCAGTATCTGGTCAGTCCTGCGTCAAAACACCCTCAAGTCTGTCACAAACACTTTCATATATGATGGAGACAACTAATTCTTTCTTTCATTCTGTCCTTCAGATCACTTAATCATCACGCACAGATGACAGTGACATTATTTAATGCATGGCGAGCTAATAAGCGAATGCAGGAAAGTGACCTTTATGAATCACTTGGACATGATCTCAGTTAAATGTCTCTTCCTCCTGGGTTTTCCCCAGAATGGTCTCAGCACACACGACTGGCACCAGGGGGCACCAGTGTTCTTCTCTACCAGTGGCCAAGACCATCAGGCACAACCGCAATGAGGCCATAAACATATCAATCATGTGCATTTGTTTGGTTTTGGGTTTTCTCTGCAGCAAGAAGCCCATGGACTTTAATGTTTGCCAATCACTCTGTGTGATTCTCTCTTTCAATATTTGCTCAGAACACATTTGCCTACATACCTGTGTACCAAATTAATATTTAACAGTTTCATTTACCCGCGTATTTGTTTGGTTGTTTAATTTTCTAGCGTGCAAAACACACAATAAAATTCATCTTGCAGGGCTCTTGCTTGCTGTAAGCATATGAGATGTGAACTGGCCTCTCCATGAGACCTTCTAATTCTCTTCAGCCTGGCAAGTGGACTATGTGAGTCTCTACAGTGCATCCTCTATTATGTCTCCTCTACATTGTCTCCTCTACTATGTCTCCTCTACATTGTCTTCTCTACTATGTCTCCTCTACATTGTCTTTTCTACATTGTCTCCATTACTATGTCTCCTCTACATTGTCTCCTCTACATTGTCTTCTCTACATTGTCTCCTCTACATTGTCTCCTCTACATTGTCTCCTCTACATTCCCTTGGTCCTCTGAGGTTCCCCAGCCTTATCATGCTGAAATACATTAAATAGAAGATTAATACAAGAGACCTTTAAGATGACTTGGAACTTCCTGGAAGAAGAGTCTTGGGGATTCTAGCAAAAGGGCTAGATGGTAAAGACAGTAGAGTCATATTTTCTTCTTGAATCTAACAATCCTCATGTAACAAATCCAGTTTTTAATCTTTATAAGGTCTCACAGGTGTTTGAAATATTGATGAAATAGTGCCTTTTTCAATATAAAATAGGTCCCATGTACAGTATTTGCCAAACAGAGAAGAGTGCACAGCATGTAGGGGATATTAGTAGAAGAGGCAGACAAGCCAAACATGACTTTTTCAAGAAATGCATGAATTGGTCCAGAGCAGCTTGGTGGGAAAATTAAAGTATGACTAGACCTTTGTAACATACGTTAACCTCAAATATAATTAATGTACTATCTAAAATTAAAATATTCATATTTACCATGCACTTTCCCACTTACACCATGACAAAACATTTTTAACTAGCTTAAATGAAAACATTCATTCTCACAGGCAGATTATTATAAGCCAATGACGTTTTGAGCAATCAACTACATTCGTTGCTTCTAGTGGTATCCATACATGAATTTCCAATCTTTTGTAAAATCTACTCTTTTAAAAATGTGCAACCTTCTCTTACAAAACAAAACCAGTAAATGGCAGTCGTTGTTTGCCACTTAATTTAAAGAGCTGCTGATTGAAGCTCCTTCATTCATCGTTACCCTCATGGCCTCCTCATAGTTCCCTCTTTATGACTTGGAGGAAGGAGCAGGAGTGTCAAGTAGTATAAACCTCTGTATACACTAACTCTGTATACACTAACTGTATACACTAACTGTATAGGCTACACTAACTCTTCAGTTTGACTTCATTCATTTATGTCAAGTCACATTTTTTGTGTCGAAGCAGACATCCTTTCTATTGGTGGTAAAGCTCTTGACCTGCTTTGATAATTGAGGTTATTATGGGAGAGCCACTTTTCACCTAAAAGTTTTATACAGTTAAGTAATACTCAAATGTATCGCCTATTTCTTAATATTACAGATAGCTAAACCAAATCTGCCACAGTAGAATGCCATAACTCTTTTGGGCTTTGAAGAAAGCTGTTTTCTCCATTTTCCTTTCCCTTCTTGTCTTTCTTTTCTTTTACACATGAAGTGTTGTCAAAGGCCTTGCTGACAAATACAGATTATATGTACAAGGAAAAACAGAAATCCTGCAAAAATAGAACTGGTTAGAAAACATCTGTCACCTTTGCTGACATGCAGTTTTCACAGTAAAGAAAGGTGTATGAAGACATCCACTCATTTGTCCCTCCATTTGTGTTCAAAGTGAATAGCACGAAAACACCATGATCAAAATGCAATCAATAAAGCAGGCCAGCATATTTTATAATACATTAGAAACAAAGATCTTTGTCCTGAATTATGCTTCTGAAGCAGTTCTTTGGGTGAGAAGATGGGAAGGAGTAGAGAAACTAACTGAAATGTATTTTGGTTCTGAAGCTGCTATGGCCTTCAACATCCTGTCATTGTTTTAAAAGACATCAGCTTTGTTCTACATTCACAAAAAAAAGCTTGTACCTTTCAGCCCTTGCCTAAAACAGTTGAGCCAAACTGACTTTAAAGGAAAAATGGAAACATGGAGAAAGAAATAAAAAGTAAAAATGGTAGAAATTAGGACATAATTGGTGTGCACACACAGAGCAAAAGGAGGTGAATAGCCAACACGATGCCATTATTAAAACTAAACCGATTAATAGCTTGGTCAAACAGGTATTGAATATGCCTAAGCTGCCCAATTGATTGTGGATATAGAGCATTTAGAGTAAAAACAAATAAAACTGTCTTTTCTTTTTTTGATAGCGATCTGAGCATTGAAAGCATCTCTCACCTTTTCTCTCGCTCTCTTTCTCTTTTCTGTTTCACAGTGGTAGAGTAATTGACTATTGGAAAACCTTGGCTCTCAAGTCAGAGGATAATATATCAGTCAATAAGCCCGAAGAAAACCATTAAAGCACGGGAATGTTGGCCAATCTCAGGGAAGAAAAACAAAGTTCAGGCCCCTGTAATCTCTTTAAAATGATCAATAAATCAAATTAAAGTTTGGCGGTTTGAGGGCACTAAATAAAGCTTTGTATCCACCTGTGGTTTTAGCATCTCTAAATGCCTCAGGCATGGATGTGTGTGTGGGCTTTCATATTATCTGACATGTTGCAGAAAGAGGTACTTCACCACCATAATACATGGTTGAACGTACAATAGACAATTAATTAGAAATTTCATGTAAATGGGACAAAATAGGATACTTCAGTACATACTGCATCCAAAGGACACAGATGACCAGTTCAAAATGATATGATCTGAGCTGCAAATACTCCATCATAATACTGCAAGGTGTCCCAACATAAATTACTCTCTGAGCGTGGTGGTCACATGCACACTGAGTGCAGCTTCATGTTACTACAGAAGCAAAGGAGTCTGACAATTTTATAATACCTCAGTTATTTAGGTTAAGATTTGATAATAAAAAGAAAATAGAAGAGAGACAGGAGAAACTACACTCTACACTTTTCAGGGAGGAGCTGTTTGAACATAAAAGACAAAACATTTTTCATTTTTGTGAATAAAATGTTAATGTCACAAATCATTCCTCTTCATGTTTAACTGGTTGATTTATAGACTTTAAACACTTCTGCATCACATCACACACACACACACACACACACACACACACACACACACACACACACACACACACACACGCATTTTGTCTTTGTCTTGCACACTTGTTTCTATGCGAGTAACTGAGTTTTCTCATTAGGGGGAGATGTGGGAGTGTTTTGGTGTGTAATGGGATGAGGGAGGAGGTCATTTTTCCTGCGGCGTGCTCTGGCATCAGACACCAGCACTCCGTCAGTCGCAATTCTGATGAAATTAACGCCGCTCTTCACCCATCTTCCTTCGCTGAGCAGATTACGGCACTTCAGGGGCATTATTTGGATGGTTTATCACTTCACACACTTCAGCCGAAATGAAATGGAATTTATGGCAGGGAGAATTTCTCCAAAGACCTGAAAGTAGATCTGCCCAGAGAGCCTGAGCCCTCGGACAGTTGCCTATTCTCACCCACTTTATTTCTGTGTGTGAATTTGTATGCTAGCAAGGTAAACAGCTGAGGCTAGACAAAACAGTTTAAAGTGGCAGCGGGAAGGCTGTTGAGAATTATAAGCACTCGCTTGCAATCACCACTCACTTCACAATATACTCATCTGCTATTAATGGAAGAACACTAAGAGCAAGTCTAACTAAACAGACACTAAACAGAGAACGTACACTTGCAACAAGCCTTACAGAAAAAGGCAGTGGTGACAGAGAAAGGCAGGCATTCCTCTGCCATCCCAGCACAATGCAGCAGGCCATGACTAAGCAAGGCACTTTTGGCTCTGTTCGCTGTGGTCATGACTGACTTCTTTTGAGCTCAGTCCAGTGGCGCGAGCGCTCCCCGGAGCTGTCGCTCGGCTCTGTCCACCGCGTCTTTTTAGTATGGTTCTAGAGATTAGAGGTGACGGCGGATTCCATGTGGTCCCTCTGAGGGAGCGCACGGTGACCTCGTGACAGATACAGACGGCCATACACGCGCTCTCACCGTCTCGTGGTGCCTCCTACTTGTTGAGGTCTGATTCAAAGCACAGACATTTGTCACTGTCTCATCTGCACCTCCCCCCCCTTCACTCTCACCTCTACTGCTGCTGTGCCACTTACTATACACGGAGAAAGATGGCCGCACAGAGAACAGGGAAGATGTGCTATGTCATTTAGAAGAAAGCAGGCTATTATCATCTTGCAATGCAGCCTTTGCTTGTGTGTTTTGCTGCTGTTCCTCACCCAGCAGCAGCACAACAGGATGTCATTCACGTCACAACATGCTAACCCTGGGCATTCCCAATGATGGGCGGTTTTGTTACCTGGAAAAGATGCCCGCTGTTTTAAAAACCTGTTAGAAGTATTTGAGTAGTATCCAAAATGTGTTTGTGTGAGTGTGTAGTTGTGTTTTATACCTTATGACAAGTTTAAGTGGGTTATTAGCTTACACACATACAGTACCCATAAGTCCTCTGGAGAGTATATTGTGGTTGTGACCAACAACACCCAAGAGATGCGTCTGAACTCAATCAATCAATCAATAAATCAATCAAATTTTATTTATATAGCGCTTTTTACAACAGTTGTTGTCACAAAGCAGCTTTACAAGTGCCGAGTCCTAGCCCCCAGTGAGCAAGCCAAAGGCGACAGTGGCAAGGAAAAACTCCCTAGTTTTTTGCATGAGGAAGAAACCTTGAGAGGAACCAAGACTCAGGGGGGGAACCCATCCTCCTCTGGCCGACACCGGTCACCATGACAACAACAACAATATAGACAGAATGTAGACAGAATGTAAAAGATGCAATAATGTCCATTTAGACCGAAAAATATGTAATAATGTCCATCATGGTGTAGGCATCCGGTTAGGCAGGAGGTGGCCGGCCAGGATGGATCGCTTGTCTCTCCTCATCTCATTATTCCTCAAGCAGGCGGGCAGCCATGTGGAGAAATGAAACAGGGAAAATTAGCTCTGTATGAGGACATATACGGGACAGGTAAAATTATAAACATTTCTGGAGTGTGGCAGCAACTCCGGCACTAAGTTAAATTATTACAGCCTAGCTAAAAAAAGGCAGAACCAGAAGGTAACTGTCTACACCTGCAGCAGCGCTAAAGGGTAACAAATTCTAGAGATTGTGCTGTGAGTTGAAATGACATTGATAAGCACAAACTATCCAAATCAGAGCTTAAATGTAACCCTAAACCATGTCTTGTGCTGTCTGCACAAACAGCCTTTTTAAATGAAAAAGACAGTTTTGCAGAATCCATAAGGGAATATTTAGAATATTTAAACTTTTTCTTCAAACATTGGAAAGGCCCCTAATTTCTTTAGATGGTGGTTGTGGTGGTGATGATGTGTGTGTGTGTGTGTGGGGGGGGGGGTATGTGGGAGTATGCTTGGGAATATATGTACTCTGATCTTAAAGTAGATCTCATACTCAGTGCTGTGGATAATGGCTTACAAGGAAGGAGTATGAGGTACACAGGGCGTTAATGAATTTCCGTGTAACATCTGCTAAGACGCACTCCATACGCAGGCTATTAAACAGAGGTGATGGAAGGCGTCTCTTTCGGCAGACATTAATTGCCGCTACCACCAGATGGCAATTCTCCCTTCTGGCAGGTAGGGGCGTGATGGACAGAATGGATTGCTCTTGTCTGAACTAAAAAAGAAAGGAGGGGACTAAAATGATGCAACTAGAGCATTCTCACGCACGTCTGGTCTCCACTCTCTTCATTTACACATAAATATTTTTGTTGCCTCTTTAAATCAAAAATGATATTTTGAAACGCTCCACCCATTCCTTTTGATCCCCAACGTGATCAGCTATTTTGTAATTCTTCTGTTTTATGCTGTTTGTCTAAACAAAAGTGCCACATTTATAATTTTCACAGCATTGTGCAGCTAAGGGACTGGTTCTGATGTCAGTGCTTGAGTATGCCTGAGTCTGAGGAAAGCTGTTGTGTAGGCGGTATGAGTCATTATGATGGTAAGAAAGCAGCAGCACACTGATGGACAGGACCCTGCATTATAACAAACGACCTTAGATGAGGCTTAAACAACTTTCTAACTCTAATGGCAAATGGTTTCCATCCTCACTATTAGATCCTTCCTCATTTGAACATCTTCAGTTTAATTGTGCTTTGCCCATTGAGGAGAGTCAGTTATGGATCTGTACATGATAGTTGCAGTAAGTTAGTTCTTTGTTAGGCGCTTCAGTGCACAGAGTAGTCGTGAGAAACACAGAGACCTGCGCTGACCACCGTGTTAAATACTCCACAGTTCTCCTTGTTACCTTGTCCATTGTGAGTCCATGTCTCAGTAAATCTTTTCAGGTTTCTCTACTAATCAATGAGATCTTCTGCGGCCTACAACAGAGTCAAACTTTACATTTAGAGACTTTACGTCTCCTCAACAGTCGTTTTGCCCACTGTTCTTAGATACTCGACAGCTTGTTCTTTTTTTGAATCCAGAGGAATGGAATATTTACATGTTTGAAAAGCTTGGATTGTTAAGAGTATGGGCTGTACAACAACACACCCACTCACAGGCATTTGACACAAACGAGTCGCTTGACTGCTTGAATTGGTGTATTATTGCCTTTGGCTCATAAAGATCTTGTAGCAAACAGGGCAGTGCCTCGTCACGGCAACAGGCCCTCCCCTACAGCCAGTTCACACCTCTGCAGGACGGGCAACAGCAAATCAATGCAAACAGCATCACACTTCAGCAGCACTGACCTACTGCCGTGCAAATTTTAATATGTGCTGTGTAGAAGCCCTTTGTAATATGCAATGTACAAGCCCTACATGTTAGAACTGAGCACACAGACAGAGATTTAATTGCTGAATGGTTGACCATAATAAATGAGAACGGAATATTCTCTTAATCTCTTTAAAAGTTGTAAAATAAAGGATATTGAAACTCATGGCACATGGCAGACCTTTGGTTAATTTGATTTTAGCACACAAAACAAGAAGCTTTTACTAATCAGGAGGAAAGCGGTTTAAGGGCCAACATCCTCATTTGTAATATAGCATGGCTATTATTGCTTTAATTGGTTTTCCCTCTTGTTGTCTTTGAATTACAGAAGACATGAGATTAGAAGAGATTTTATCGTGAGTGTGTGTCTTTGTGCTTATGAGAGAAAGAGGGAGAGAATGAAAGAAGTAGATGAGGATGTAAGAAAGTCTCTCCCCTCCACTAACCCCTAACCCTTCTACTGCAGTTTTTCTCCCAGCACACAGACTGTAATTACCATGTTCCTCTCAGACCTGCTCATGCAGCACTAACAGACAAAACTCCATAGCTGCTCTTCTGTGTCCATGTTCAGAAGTATGCAGCCACCAAGGGAAAATATGATTAACCTCTGGTGCTGTGGTTCACAGACCCTAGTACCACTAAGCAGTACCATTACAAATAATAAACACACACACACACACACACACACACACACACATGCACACTCACACATGCACACTCACACGCACATGCACACTCACACATGCACATTCACATGCACATTGAAAAAACAGTAGTGTGCTGTGAAATTCTATACTGCTTGAGTCCAGTTTACACCTTGGTCAGTTGCTGTGAACTCTATTTCAAACGTGGTTATTAAATACACACACAGTGTGTTGAATACACACACTGCGGATGCTTCAGAGGGAAACTACCATTGTTGACACTAACAAGAAAGATAACACATTTCATATTGTCAAGATAGGAACTTAATTGGACAGATAGAAATTATGGATTGTATCAAAGATTTGATTAAATTTGCAATTATATATTGTTTGATCTACATATTAACTATGTTAGCTTAATTCACAGATGTGCATCTACTGAAATGAAAGAGACATCATAGAGTATTATAGAAAAGGAAGAAAAGCAAGAAGAAATACCGAAAAGTAGTCAGACGTTTCCCAGTGATTACTAACAGTTAGCTTCACCGTGAACTCCACCAGTGAACTCCACCAGTGTGCTTTTTTGCTGTTAAAGTTTTGAATTAAGGTTCATTATTTATTTGATTTGATCATTTGGAAGGCTGTAGTACATAGAAACCATTATGTATTATAAAAAGCTGCAATTTCTACGTTTTAGCCAATTAATTATTATTTACAATCTAAATTATTTATAAACAGCGCTTTTTCTGCTTGCCAGTGTGTCAGCATGTGTGTGCTTTCGCTGACCATGTGTGTGTGGGTGCAGGTTTGGGTTTGTTGACACGGGAGTTGAAAGCACCGTTTAAAGGGATGAGACCTCAAAGGCCTGCCTGCTGTTGATGAGAGCGGACAGATTAAAGGTGCATCAGGTCTAGATCCTGTAGAGTGGCCACAGCATGTGTTCCCTACTTACATCTTTAATTTCACTCACAGCGGGGCATTAATATACTCACTACAAGATGAAACAAAAGACAGTGTAACTGATAATAGCTCTAAGATGCTCAGACATTTGTATCTAATCTCTTCAGTTGGGGGGGGGGGGGGGGGGGGGAGGGATTGTGTGCCAGCTCTGACACACATAAAGACTGTTTGACTTTCGGTGGCAATACATTGTACCTGCTTTGACTCTAGATGCATTTGCCACACTTAGACAGTCTGATCCCCTTATAAATCAGATTATGTGCACACACACACTCATGCACACACCCACACCTACCTGTGTGCACAAACATGTCTACCCTCTCACATGGCTCTTCTATACAAGGCAAAAAGTCAAAACATCTCTGCAAATGCTGATTATTAATACTACCAATTTTATCAAGTCTCATTTTATCAATCATATTCAATCATTTAATGAAACTGAAACTAAAGGGAGGTCTATTCAAAGCGCATGAGATCATCAAGCACAAACAATACTTAATCAAGGATTTTTTTCAGAGCAGAATACTGTGGATGTCAGTTAAGATCCGAAATACTAATAGTATCTTGGCTGTGACGAGGTGATTGCAATCTGATTACAAGCATCCAGTAAATAATGTACATTATATCCTAACTGGCCGATGTGATTGTGAGATTTGCTGCTTTTCTCCTCCGTGCTGCAGAGTGTTGACCTCCTGGAAGGCAGAGCTGGGGGTTCTCCTAACACCCATTTGCCCTTCACAGCACTGACGCTCAGCTGTGGAGTAATTACTTTTTAAATGATTCTGCATACAACGGCTGTGGCATTTCTTATTCACACAAATCACAGCGTGGGAAAAATTCTAATCGAAAGGGAAAGGAAAAAAAAAAAAAACCTACATTCATTCAGTGTTTCATCCCCTGATAAATGCTTGCTAGCTCTCTCTGCCTCTGGTGTCCATTTATAATATTTATTTATTTATTTAGTTCGTTAAGCCTGCATAATCATTTGGCTATAGGTGATATAGGAACAAGTCTGAGCTTGGCAGAATGCATTATTCATGAATAGGAGATACAGAGGGTGCCAGAGGTTTACAAGATGCAAGTAAGATTAGCCAAACCCATCTTCTTTCTTTATCACGCAAAACCCTCTTGGACAAGGAGTAATAGCACTGCCAGATAGAGCAGAATTTGTGTAATGAATAAAACTGTAAGGAGATGAGGTATTTCAGATTAATAACTCATATAACGCTATTCTTAGCCTTCGGTAGCTGAGTCATGCACCTTCCTTTCTGTCTTAACCCACACCATGAAATAACCCATGCTATAATAACACCCACAGCAGACATTTGGCACTGGTATAACTGTACAGTATAGACTGTGGATCTTCATTTTCAGTAATAATGAAAACAAAATGCTTAACATGGTAAACAATGAATTAAAGCTATAGCCACTAATTAGCCTTAGCTCTACTGAGTAATGTAAATTCATGCATAGTACTACATATACTAATCTCTACCTCTATGGCTAAGCATATCTTTACAGTATACCTACAAGTGTGCATGGTGTTCATGAACAGGTTGGCATTGTCAGCTCATGTGTCAAGCACCATTATATCTTTAGAATATAATTTCCTTCTGGTTTCCAAAGGCTGAGGATCTCACTGCTGCAGTGATAGCTCAGCGACTGTGTGATTGGCTGCCTCCTGGACACACCCAGGGGGAGGAGCAAGCAGCAGATCACAGATAAATGACTTCATTAGAGTGTGGCTCACACTGGGCTGGAATCATCTGCATATCCCCACCGTGCCACAGGAGATTATGAACTTCATAAATCAATATGTTTCAATAATTGGATAAAGTTCTCTTTGTGCAAGCAGACAAATACAGGCAATGTCCAGGCTTAAACACTGTGTGTTTGTTACCTTGTAGGAAGTCAGACTGTGCTTCTGTATTCAGATACACGCACAACTCACAAAAAATTTGGGATATTTGGCTTTCGGGTGAAATGTCAGGGTGAACCAGTGGTGGACGAAGTACAGCAATTATGTACTTGAGTAAAAGTACAGTTACCTTGCATTGAATATTACTTAAGTAAAAGTAAAAGTATTCACCTCAATTTTTTACTTGAGTAAAAGTACAAAAGTATCTGCCTTCAAAAATACTTAAGTATTAAAAGTAAAAGTAAAAACTTTTTTTTTCTTAGCGTCATATCAAAACCCCTAGGCCTACTCGATCAACAAGTGAACAACGAAACAGTGCCTTACATTTGCCTAGCAAACACAAAATACTCAAAACTATATTATATTTAAGACCAAGTGCTTTTGAAGCAACAACAAAAAAAGCATTCATTCAAGTTTCATTATTTTATTTTTCATTCATTTCGGTTGTCAAAAAATTAATAACAAATAACAAACACCATCACAACTGATGAAAAACAATAAAAACACAACTGATAAATCATTCACTATAAACATTACATTTGATGAAGCATCACCTAAGTTTTGAAGAGGCGATACAGTATATGAAGAGGTTATACGTTGTCCACCACATGGCGGGACAGGGAAGCTTAGCACCTAGAACTAGAACTGTGTGCAGCCCAACCAACTGAACTCATAATATTAAACTTGGCCAAATAATTAATAATAATTATTAGTTCCGACCCTACAATGTGATTGGCTGAGAGGCGATCTAGGAGTGCCAATATTACACGTTATAGCACTGTAACTATAAGCTCTCCATGTATTACTCCGCCACATACAGGTAACCTAGCAACGAAGCAGCGTTTACAAGCCAAACAGCGCAACTACAAACAAGCAGCAACATTATCAAAATGAATTACAGGGAGTTCGTTAAATATATTGGCTTCGAAAGCATTTGTTTCGATCTGAAACTGGAGGATGAAGCTATAAATGACCAGCCTGATTCCTCCAATGAGCCAAGGTGTGTCACGCTTACAAACAATGATTTGGATGAGCTGGAAATGCAGAGAAACGAAGTTAATACCGTAAAACAAACGTCCTGGGATATTAATGTATTTACATCCTGGTTAAAGAGCAACGACATTGCAGTCGATTTTAGTATTATCAACAAAAATGAAATGAATCAGCTTTTACGACGTTTTTGGATCCGTCAGACACATGAAGGGAGAGTTATATGGCATCAGCAGCTTCGTTGGTTTAAGAGCTGGACTGAACAGATACGTGAACGAACCTCCAATCAGCCGTGGATGGTCAATAATTGTTGTACTTTATTTTTAATAAATACAACTTCATCAACAGTTGTTTTTGTGTATATTTACCTCTATAATATTTATTGGGTAAGGCTGTTCCAGTGTTGTGCAAGTTTAGCAGTGAGCCATTGAATGGAACTATTTTAACTGGCGGAGTGTTTTTAACCGAACAGGTCGTATTTTCTCGTCCTCTTTAACTCAAAATCTTTCAATAAACAGCGATAATGGAACTGTGGTATAATCGCAATAATACACTCGAGGTTCGTGCTATAACTTGTAATATTGGCACTGTGCTGATCTACGGCACTCAGCCTACGACCGCAGCACTGCAGTGCCAATATTACACGTTATAGCACGAACCTCGAGTGTATTATTGCGTAAATAATTAATATAATAATAATAATTTAAATAATTTTGCTTCGCTTCGCTCATATTTGCGTGCCTTCGCCTCCCTCATAGGAATGAATTGCGAAGTTCGCTTCGCTTGGCCAAAGTCGCGTGTATGTGTCCCCGGCTTTAACGTTTGATGTGGGAGTCTCCTGTGTTAAACTGGCGCTTAGCATCTCCACAGATTGCAATTTGGGTACTAGCCAATGGTACTAGCACATTGCCTTGAATAAAAGCACGTGTTAAATGTAGTGTATTTAGATGTGATATATTTACCAGGGGTATATAAACCACCCTGTTGGTAGTACTCATCTAATGGCGAACTTACCTCGATGTGTTTTTTCAAGTTTGACGGCGAGTTAATAAATGATGACAGCGATGTGTTGTTCGGAATGCAGAGGAGACACTTGAAGGAATACGAATCATTTTTCTTTTCGAGGAATTAAAACAATTGGGCTAAATAAAAAGCCAGGGGTGTTGGGGAAAGCCATCTGTTGCAGCCACGTCAGATCCTCAGCCAATTAGCGTACAAATCTTAATCTCTTACTGAGCGCTGATTGGTTATACTCTTTTATTAAGCGTTGATTTAAAAATAGAAAAGGGACGAGATGTTTCTGTAAATGTAACGAAGTGAAAAGTAAAAAGTTTCGCTTTGAAATGTAGTGAAGTAAAAGTATAAAGTCTTACCAAATAAAAGTACTTGAGTAAAGTACAGATACATGGAAATGTTACTTAAGTACAGTAACGAATTACATTTACTTCGTTACTGTCCACCACTGGGGTGAACCTACAATGCACTCTAACCTTTACAGGTGAACTTAATGTGACCTTTCATAAACTTCCGAATGCACATGTCCAACTGTTCAGTGTTTCAGTACTTTTTGCACAACCTGCTTTTCTCTAAAAATAGATGTTTGATGCATGAATACAATAGATTTGGCACTCCTCCTCATCATGCTGATATCATGAGACCATGACAGCTAACGATTGATCAACAGAACCTCACCATTGCGAGGCTTCAAACAGGATGTTCTCAGACAGAAGTGGCCACTGAGCCTCTAGCGTCATAGAGTTGCTACAGAGATACAGAGAGACTGGAAGAGTCACAGAAAGGCATAGAAGTGGACGTCCTTTGGCCACATCCTACACCGATGACCGGTACATTGTGAACGATGTTGGAGGTGTCAAGAAGAGCTACTGTGGTCACCAGACGAGCCTTTGGTGGTGGTGTTACAGTGTGGGCAGGTGTGTCTAATCAATACAGAACTGCCCTACAATTTGTGAATGGTAAAGTGACCTCCCATACTACCTGAATTACATCATTATTCCAATCATTGTGTCATGATCGCCTCCTCCTTGGTGTTGCAGTTCCTGCAGTAATGCCCCTTGTGTCTTCGTTTTTGGTCTTGTGTTTGTGTTTGCGTTGTTTTGTTCATACCCCTTTATATCTCCCCCTCATGTCATTGTTTTCACCTGTGTCTCGTTAGTTCCTTGTTTAGTCAGTGTATTTATACCCTGTGTTTTGTCTTCCGTGTTGAGGATTGTTGCATGTCATGAGTTTGGTCATTCGCTGTCTGTTGTTATATTCTTCATCTTCCTGTTGCTAGCTCTGTTTTCGTTAAGTTCCCTCATTAAGTTAGTTGTTGTTGTATTTAGCTTCATGTTTGTTTAAGTTTTTCTCCATGTCTGAATTCCCCCGATATTTCCCTACCCTGTGTCTTCATGTTATCAGGAAGCTGTGTTTATTTATTATCATTAACTTGGTTTGGTGCTATTTTCTGTGGTATTAGCGTTATTGCCGCCATTGTTTTTGTAATACTGTTTTTATTTGTTTATTAAATACATTATCTCCAGCATTTGTGTCAAGGGTATCCTGTCTAAACGTTATACATTGCGTATCTGCTTGAACAACACTGGCCTAATTTGATCTTCATGGACAACGAGGTTCATCAAGGTTGCATCATTAAGGAACGGCTGCTGGAGACTGGGGTACCTCAGATGGAGTGGCCTGCACTTTCTCCAGACCTGAATGCCATAGAAAACCTATGTGATCAGAGTTGCCATGTAGAGGCTTGAATCTGCACCCCAAAACCTCAGTGACCCGAGAGCTGCCCTTCAAGAACAGTGGGAACCTCAGCAGACAATAAGCAGGGTTGCCAACTTGTCTTCACACGCTCTCACGCCACATATCCGATTTCTCACGCCGGAAAAAAAATCTAGTTTATTTACCTCTGATCTATATCTATGATTCAATGAGTTACTAGTTCGCTCTGGCGCCAACCACTGGCTATCGATCGATCGATCGCGATATAATACTTAATTTGTGTCCATTTTACACCCCGCCCGGTAACAATTTATGTTCGCCACCCCCCCCCCGTCAACAACTTACGTTTGCCCCCCCCGTCAACAATTTACACTCGCCACCTCCTCCAGGTTCAAATCTCACTCCAAGTGATCTTGAAAAGTTGGCAACCCTGCAATAAGTCCACTGTGAACACACAGATGTCGTTGTCAGCTGTAACTGGCACATGGCAAGTTACTGAGACATTGACATTTTTGTGGGGTATACCTACCACTGTTTTTGGCTTTTGTTTCAATAAATAGTTTGAGATGAGGAAATCACCACTGAATGTTTCTACTTTAAATGCCCTACTTACATGATCTAATATCACTGTAGCATGAACGTTTTATGTTTTCCATAAATTTCACCTGAAAGCCAAATATCCCTAACTTTTTTTGTGAGCTGTTTATATTACACGACACTGATAAAACAGAGTTATTTAGTAAGTAGCCTTTGGTAACATTTAAAATACCATAATAAATCAGAAGGGGCCTGCACAAAAATGTAATGAGATAATGCTTGTCTTATTTTTCAGGCTTCAGGAGAGTTTAGAAATGACAAAGCTCATTACATATTTAAAAGGCAATGCTTCATATAATCTTGTACATATTCAAAACCATGGAAACATACAGGCTTAGAAAACTCGAACATGAAAGTGTCAAACCGGATATTACTTGCGTAGTGTGAACCTTTTCTCAGAATTCTAAATGCAGGTGCATCTCAGTGTTGTGCTGGGTTCTTCCACTGCCTGGTGTGGCTATAGAAGTGCTCAGATTGAACAGAATCTCAGAGGTAATTGTATAGAGCTCCTATCGCGACCTTCTCTGTCAGGAGTGAAATAGGGACCATCATTCATTGGTGCCATTACTAGCCTGCCTGCTGTGAATAATGCAATTTGTATCCTCCATGGAGTGCATCCAGAACAACAGCTACTCCAATAAACAAACAGCCTTTCAGAGTGGGAATCCACTTAGAGGAGTGGCCAGGCCAGACCTCTGGGTATTAAATACATGCTCAGGTGCCATGATTACACCTTTACAAATCAAGCCTCCAGTTAACTCAGCGGAAAGGGCCTCTGATGCACTCAGCATGTTATTAGATCGACTCTGTGGAGAATGTGGATCCAGAGTCGTTCACATCAAAATCAGGTGCTGTCTCCTATTTTCAAGCAAACTGAAAACTTGCTAATTCCATAATCATTCAAATTCAGTTGAAGACAGACATTCGTTTTTGACAATACAGTCTCACAAGTGCAACATCACCCAGCAGGATGCAGTTATGTGAAGAATGATGTCCTCTCAGTGATTGTAAGAGAATGCTGTCCTTTAGGAATCACAGCTGGACTTTTATTTTTTCACCAAAATAAAATTATTTATTCAATCATTTGCCACAATAATTTTTCCTGGTTTTAATTTCATGTCATAAGTTTTAATTGTCTTTGCAATTGCCTTCCTGAGGTGATAGATCTCGGGAATGTTCTGATGTTTTTATTTTCCTTTGTTTGAATCTTTAAAAAAATAAAATAGAAAGATGATCAAAACAAATAGAAATATTTTAAAATCATATTTCTGTATTCTTTTATTCTCCTATATCTGTTTCTTTGTATTTTCTCATTTGTTAAACACTTTTGTGAAAGGTGACCACAGTGTGCCAAAGGTCCTATATAAATAAATTTGCATTGCCTTGCCTATGGTTCTTACAGGTGGTACAGTGGTCAGGTTTATTTTCAAGAATGATGCTATAACTGTGCAAATTAGACCATTTATAATGTGTCTGTACACAGGACCTAATGCTCTTAACATGGTTTCTATTTTCAACAACAGAGCTTTCATCATGCTGGGTTTTTATAGATTAATTGGAGTCCATATACACTAACAGAACTAAGGTGGAAACGCTACGTGGGTAACACTGCTGTATGGAATAAATAATTTGGCAATAGTGGGCATCAGTGGGTAACAGTGGGTAACTGTGGGTAACAGTGGGTAACTGTGGGTAACAGAGGGTAACAGTGGGTAACAGAGGGTAACTGTGGGTAACAGAGAGTAACTGTGGGTAACAGAGAGTAACAGTGGGTAACTGGGTAACAGAGGGTAACTGTGGGTAACAGAGGCTAACTGTGGCTAACAGAGGGTAACTGTGGGTAACAGAGGGTAACAGTGGGTAACAGGGTAACTGTGGGTAAGTTACTGCATATGTTCAAGTAAGTGCAAGTTTGTCAACTGTTTTGTGCATCTGGATGTGCATGAGACTTTTCTACAGCATTATTGGATATAAACAGCAGCAAGAGGGACTGAGTTGAATGATCTGATGCTTATGATGTTCTGACAAGACGCCAGACTTTTACCCTGCACATAGAATCAATGACAGGAAATCAACAGAGCTTAAACATGCTACGCCTTCAATTACATATACTAGAATCTAGACCTTCCCCTCTCCAGTCATATCACTGGGATGTAAAGAATTGTGGATGTGCTGGTTACAAATTCAGATTCACGTGTACTGGTTTAAAGTGCTATATAATATGATCATAATGCTATATATGCACAAAACACACACATACATGTACACATACATATACACAAACACATACAGATGATACACAAAGATAAATATATTCTGTCCTGCTGGGAGATGTTCATAGAGGTGTTAGATCTGTTGTACCTTGGTTTTAAAGGTCAGCAGTTGACCTTCTCAGATAACTAAAGGCCATTGGGTCTGAAATGGATTAAACTGGCAGGACCGTGCGAGTGGGCTGAATCAAAACATGAGTGGCAGACAAAGGTGTCCTGAACTAACTCTGGAGATGAGGGGCTGCCACACAGAAAAGATGTATGATATGAACATAATTGTTATATATTGCGTCTATAATATTTCTTACAACATAAAAAATCCACAGGGGTCTTGGTGTGCCAAGACTGGGTTGCCTTATTTTGACTGGAATGATTTATGCTTGCTGGATTTGAATGACATAATTTATCATGTAGCCACAGAGCACTCATCTGGTCTGTCTGAGATTGGTCAGAACGCTCAGAGCATACAATGAAAATGCTGTTATTTTTAATAGCGTTCATTTGCATATTGTAGCCTTTTATGGTACCAGAACTGCAAAGGTTAATATTGTGCTAATGATTAACGAACAATGCACTGTGCAGTCATATGGCGCTGCTTTTTCGTGATTTGGGATGCTGGGATTGTCAGGCTAATTTTTTTCCTTCTCATGAAAAGGTTGTGGCAATGCATTTCCTCCTTATTTGTATTCATTGAATTGGGAGAAATCCTAATGTGGACTCCATTAAATAGCAACACTGCATGCAAACAGAAATGCTAGGCTCAGCTGACCCTGGACAGTTCTGTCAAATCTGGGACATCGAGTGGGTTTTTGGGGCCTCTGCTTGTAATACTGTTAATTGCTGTCATGTGTCATGGGGTGTTAATCTGCTGGAAAAATGTGGTTTGTCATTACCAATGAATGCTTCTGCAGAGGCTTTTTACATGGTAATAATGCAGTGAAGCAGGTGGACATAAATAAATAAATATATAAATAAATAATAAAATAATCAAATAGGCCACTATGAGAAGAAACTGACATCCAGGACCACCTGCTGTAAACTGTCCCTAAAATGTCTCCCGTTTTTCAAATTTTAAGCTTTTACTTGGTCCATATTCGCTGCATGCCTTTTGAAACAATGGTAGCACTGCTGTTCTGTTTAATTTCAGGAAAAGGGTCTTAATGCCAGTGCGGACAAAGCTGCATCATGGCAGCAGCATCATGGAGACACAGCCTGCTACAGCTAATAAAGTACAA